>NC_069504.1:329318872-329348872 GCF_027579735.1 Bombina bombina
CATCAGTAAATTGAAAGAAATTGTATTCATATTATCTGTGAAATAAAGTTTTAAATGGATGTACGAACATGAACATTTTTTAAGTAAATCAGTAAAATCTGACATATTTTGATATAAACCATTATATCTATATTTATTACAAGTGTGGGGTAGTATATGCAAAGCTTTGTTTGATGAAAAAATGAACAGTTGATCTAGAAATACATAGCTTCAAAGTGGCATTTGTTATGCTCCTGTACAGTAGAAACAACAGAAAAAAGATTTTGGTGAGCATAAGTACATACATATTTCAATACATCAACATAAATTTTGCACTGATTTGTTTTTATCACCAGATCAAAATAACTTTCAGACTTGTTATAAAACTGTTGCCCTAGAGTTTATCTTGTTTTTGGAAGATAGGCTTGTTTTAGTATATTTTAGAGCTTTGAGCACTGGACTGGCCTTACTTAGCCAAACTAGACCAGAATAGATTAGACTGTAATAGGTCAGCCTAGTTGATATATATATGACACATTAAAGTGGATTTCTTTCATGTAATTAGCAAGAGTCCATGAGCTAGTGACGTATGGGATATACATTCCTACCAGGAGGGGCAAAGTTTCCCAAACCTTAAAATGCCTATAAATACACCCCTCACCACACCCACAATTCAGTTTTACAAACTTTGCCTCCGATGGAGGTGGTGAAGTAAGTTTGTGCTAGATTCTACGTTGATATGCGCTCCGCAGCAAGTTGGAGCCCGGTTTTCCTCTCAGCGTGCAGTGAATGTCAGAGGGATGTGAGGAGAGTATTGCCTATTTGAATGCAGTGATCTCCTTCTACGGGGTCTATTTCATAGGTTCTCTGTTATCGGTCGTAGAGATTCATCTCTTACCTCCCTTTTCAGATCGACGATATACTCTTATATATACCATTACCTCTGCTGATTCTCGTTTCAGTACTGGTTTGGCTATCTGCTATATGTAGATGAGTGTCCTGGGGTAAGTAAGTCTTATTTTCTGTGACACTCCAAGCTATGGTTGGGCACTTTGTTTATAAAGTTCTAAATATATGTATTCAAACATTTATTTGCCTTGACTCAGAATGTTCAACTTTCCTTATTTTCAGACAGTCAGTTTCATATTTGGGATAATGCATTTTAATTTAACATTTTTTCTTACCTTAAAATTTGACTTTTTCCCTGTGGGCTGTTAGGCTCGCGGGGGCTGAAAATGCTTCATTTTATTGCGTCATTCTTGGCGCAGACTTTTTTGGCGCAAAAATTCTATTTCCGTTTCCGGCGTCATACGTGTCGCCGGAAATTGCGTCATTTTTTTGACGTTATTTTGCGCCAAAAATGTCGGCGTTCCGGATGTGGCGTCATTTTTTGGCGCCAAAAGCATTTAGGCGCCAAATAATGTGGGCGTCTTTTTTTGGCGCTAAAAAATATGGGCGTCATTTTTGTCTCCACATTATTTAAGTCTCATTATTTATTGCTTCTGGTTGCTAGAAGCTTGTTCACTGGCATTTTTTTCCCATTCCTGAAACTGTCATTTAAGGAATTTGATCAATTTTGCTTTATATATGTTGTTTTTTCTCTTACATATTGCAAGATGTTCCACGTTGCAACTGAGTCAGAAGATACTTCAGGAAAATCACTGCACAGTGCTGGAGCTACCAAGCTAAGTGTATCTGCTATAAACTTTTGGTATCTGTTTCTCCAGCTGTTATTTGTATTGCATGTCATGTCAAACTTATTAATGCAGATAAAATTTCCTTTAGTACTGTTACATTACCTGTTGCTGTTCCGTCAACATCTAATTTTCAGAGTGTTCCTGATAACATAAGAGATTTTATTTTTTAAATCCATTAAGAAGGCTATGTCTGTTATTTCTCCTTCTAGTATACATAAAAGTCTTTTAAAACTTCTCTTTTTTCAGATGAATTTTTAAATGAACATCATCATTCTGATACTGATAATGGTTCTTCTGGTTCAGAGGTTTCTGTCTCAGAAGTTGATGCTGATAAATCTTTGTATTTGTTCAAGATGGAATTTATTCGTTCTTTACTTAAAGAAGTGTTATTTGCATTAGAAATAGAGGATTCTGGTCCTCTTGATACTAAATGTAAACGTTTAAATAAGGTTTTTAAATCTCCTGTAGTTATTCCAGAAGTGTTTTATCTCCCTGATGCTATTTCTGAAGTAATTTCCAGGGAATGGAATAATTTGGGTAATTTATTTACTCCTTCTAGACGTTTAAGCAAATTATATCCTGTGCCATCTGACAGATTAGAGTTTTTTGGGACAAAAATCCCTAAGGTTATGGGGCTGTCTCTACTCCTGCTAATGTACTACTATTCCTACAGCAGATAGTACTTCATTTAAGGATCCTTTAGATAGGAAAATTGAATCCTTTCTAAGAAAAGCTTACTTATGTTCAGGTAATCTTCTTAGACCTGCTATATTTTTAGCGGATGTTGCTGCAGCTTCAACTTTTTGGTTAGAAGCTTTAGCGCAACAAGTAACAGATCATAATTTTATAGCATTATTATTATTCTATAACATGCTAATAATTTTATTGGTGATACCATCTTTTGATATCATTAGAGTTGATGTCAGGTATATGTCTCTAGCTATTTTAGCTAGAAAATCTTTATGGATTAAACTTGGAATGCTGACATGTCTTCTAAGTCAACTTTGCTTTCCCTTTCTTTCCAGGGTAAATAATCATTTTCGTTCCTTTCCTCACAACAAGGAACAAAAGCCTGATCCTTCATCCTCAGGAGCGGTATCAGTTTGGAAACTATTTCCAGTTTGGAATATATCCAAGCCTTATAGAAACCTATAGCCAGCTCCTAAGTACCTATGAAGGTGCGGCCCTTATTCCAGCTCAGCTGGTATGGGGCAGATTACGTTTTCTTCAAAGAAATTTGGATCAATTCCGTTCTTAATCTCTGGTTTCAGAAACATTGTTTCAGAAAGGTACAGAATTGGCTTCAAGTTAAGGCCTCCTGCTAAGAGATTCTTTTCTTTCCCGTGTCCCAGTTAACACAGCAAAGGCTCAGCATTTCTGAAATGTGTTTCAGATCTAGAGTTGGCTGGAGTATTTATACCAGTTCCAGTTCTGGAACAGGGGCTGGGGTTTTATTTTATCTCTTCATTGTACCAAAGAAGGTCAATTCCTTCAGACCAGTTCCGGATCTATCATTATTGAATCGTTATGTTAGGATACCAACATTCAAGATGGTTACTGTAGGACTATCCTGCCTTTTGTTTAGCAAGGGCATTATATGTCTACAATAGATTTACAGGATGTGTATCTGCATATTCCGATTCATCCAGATCACTTTTAGTGTCTGAGATTCTCTTTTTAGACAAGCATTACCAGTTTTGTGGCTCTACCGTTTGGCCTAGCCTCAGTTCCAAAGGTTCTCGGTGCCCTTCTTTCTGTAATCAGAGAATAGGGTTTTGGTATTTCCTTATTTGGACGATATCTTGGTACTTGCTCAGTCTTCTCATTTTCGAAGAATCTCATACGAATCGACTTGTGTTGTTTCTTCAAGTTCATGGTTGGAGGATCAATTTACCAATCAGTTCATTGATTCCTCAGACAAGGGTAACCTTTTTAGGTTTCTAGATAAATTCAGTGTCTATGACTCTGTCCTTGTCAGACAAGAGAAGTTTAACATTGATATCAGCTTGTCAAAACCTTCAGTCACAATCATTCCCTTTGGTAGCCTTATGCATGGAAATGTTGGGTCTTAGGACTGCCGCATCAGATGCGATCTCCTTTGCTCGTTTTCACATGCGACCTCTTCAGCTCTGTATGCTGAACCAATGGTGCAGGGATTACTCAAAGATATCTCAATTAATATCTTTAAACCGATTTTACGACACTCTCTGACATGGTGGACAGATCACCATCGTTTAGTTCAGGGGGCTTCTTTGTTCTTCCGACCTGGACTATAATCTCAACAGATGCAAGTCTTACAGGTTGGGGAGCTGTGTGGGGGTATCTGATGGCACAAGGGGTTTGGGAATCTCAGGAGGTGAGATTTCCGATCAATATTTTGGAACTCCGTGCAATTTTCAGAGCTCTTCAGTCTTGGCTCTTCTGAAGAGAGAGTTGTTCATTTGTTTTCAGGTAGACAATGTCACAACTGTGGCATACATCAATCAAGGAGGGACTCACAGTCCTCTGGCTATGAAAGAAGTATCTCGAATTTTGGTTTGGGCGGAATCCAGCTCCTGTCTAATCTCTGCGGTTCATATCCCAGGTATGGACAATTGGAAAGCGGATTATCTCAGTCGCCAAACGTTGCATCCGGGCGAATGGTCTCTTCACCCAGAGGTATTTCTTCAGATTGTTCAAATGTGGGAACTTCCAGAAATAGATCTGATGGCTTCTCATCTAAACAAGAAACTTCCCAGGTATCTGTCCCGGGATCCTCAGGCGGAGGCAGTGGATGCATTATCACTTCCTTGGAAGTATCATCCTGCCTATATCTTTCCGCCTCTAGTTCTTCTTCCAAGAGTAATCTCCAAGATTCTGAAGGAATGCTCGTTTGTTCTGCTGGTAGCTCCGGCATGGCCTCACAGGTTTTGGTATGCGGATCTTGTCCGAATGGCCTCTTGCCAACCGTGGACTCTTCCGTTAAGACCAGACCTTTTGTCTCAAGGTCCTTTTTTCCATCAGGATCTGAAATCCTTAAATTTAAAGGTATGGAGATTGAACGCTTGATTCTTGGTCAAAGAGGTTTCTCTGACTCTGTGATTAATACTATGTTACAGGCTCGTAAATCTGTATCCAGAGAGATATATTATAGAGTCTGGAAGACTTATATTTCTTGGTGTCTTTCTCATCATTTTTCTTGGCATTCTTTTAGAATACCGAGAATATTACAGTTTCTTCAGGATGGTTTAGATAAGGGTTTGTCCGCAAGTTCCTTGAAAGGTCAAATCTCTGCTCTTTCTGTTCTTTTTCACAGAAAGATTGCTATTCTTCCTGATATTCATTGTTTTGTACAAGCTTTGGTTCGTATAAAGCCTGTCATTAAGTCAATTTCTCCTCCTTGGAGTTTGAATTTGGTTCTGGGGGCTCTTCAAGCTCCTCCATTTGAACCTATGCATTCATTGGATATTAAATTACTTTCTTGGAAAGTTTTGTTCCTTTTGGTCATCTCTTCTGCCAGAAGAGTTTCTGAATTATCTGCTCTTTCTTGTGAGTCTCCTTTTCTGATTTTTCATCAGGATAAGGCGGTGTTGCGAACTTCTTTTGAATTTTTACCTAAGTTGTGAATTCCAACAACATTAGTAGAGACATTGTGGTTCCTTCATTATGTCCTAATCCTAAGAATTCTAAGGAGAAATCGTTGCATTCTTTGGATGTTATTAGAGCTTTGAAATATTATGTTGAAGCTACTAAGTCTTTCCGAAAGACTTCTAGTTTATTTGTTATCTTTTCCGGTTTTAGAAAGGCCAGAAAACTTCTGCCATTTCTTTGGCATCTTGGTTGAAATCTTTAATTCATCTTGCCTATGTTGAGTCGGGTAAGACTCCGCCTCATAGGATTACAGCTCATTCTACTAGGTCAGTTTCTACTTCCTGGGCGTTTAGGAATGAAGCTTCGGTTGATCAGATTTGCAAAGCGGCAACTTGGTCCTCTTTGCATACTTTTACCAAATTCTACCATTTTGTTGTATTTTCTTCTTCTGAAGCAGTTTTTGGTAGAAAAGTACTTCAGGCAGCGGTTTCAGTTTGAATCTTCTGCTAATGTTTTTCATTAAACTTTATTTTGGGTGTGGATTATTTTCAGCAGGAATTGGCTGTCTTTATTTTATCCCTCCCTCTCTAGTGACTCTTGTGTGGAAAGATCCACATCTTGGGTAGTCATTATCCCATACGTCACTAGCTCATGGACTCTTGCTAATTACATGAAAGAAAACATAATTTATGTAAGAACTTACCTGATAAATTCATTTCTTTCATATTAGCAAGAGTCCATGAGGCCCGCCCTTTTTTGTGGTGGTTATGATTTTTTTGTATAAAGCACAATTATTCCAATTCCTTATTTTATATGCTTTCGCACTTTTTTCTTATCACCCCACTTCTTGGCTATTCGTTAAACTGAATTGTGGGTGTGGTGAGGGGTGTATTTATAGGCATTTTAAGGTTTGGGAAACTTTGCCCCTCCTGGTAGGAATGTATATCCCATACGTCACTAGCTCATGGACTCTTGCTAATATGAAAGAAATGAATTTATCAGGTAAGTTCTTACATAAATTATGTTTTATCTACATTAGACAACCCACTCTTTAACTTAAAGGGACATTGTGCATACATTGTAAAGTAAAAAATAAGATAGCATACAAATTTTCAAGTTCATGAATTTGAGAAGCGTTGCTGGGACAGCTTTAGAGAAGGGCAGAGTCATATATATGGCAATCACACCCACCAATCAAGCCGACATCACATGCAAAATGATCAGCATCTACAATTATACATAGTGTAAGTACTGTATTTTCCGTCAACGTGCGCTATTGCCCATGATCGTGCCCACAGTAGCATTTGCTAAACACCACTAGTTGATCCGTTGTAAAATGGAACTTCTGAGTGGAAACCTAATCCAATGTATGAATATATAAAAAAAATAAAATAAAAAAAACCAACAACATACTATTCAAGTCAGTGCCTCTTGCTTGCTGCCACTTCAGTGTTTGTGCTTCAGCAGTCACAAGTTATATTGAGCCCGGGACACCACCTTACACTAGTGGTGATGTCATCACCTCCCCCGGAGCATGCACAGTGCAGAGTCAAAAACAGGGCACGAGCTTATGGAGTAAGTGTACCATGCATATGCTTGTAACAATACAGGGTTTTGTTTGAGGGATTAAAACGGACTATTTGATAGACTAATAGCAAAAATGTTCAGTTTTAAAGATATTAATTAGGGATGTTGAATTTATTTAAAAAAACAAACAAAATGAATGTACACTGTCCCTTTAATGTATAAGTAATTGTTACTAGTTATGTTTGCTTGCCACATATTGGTAAGAGTAGTGAAGGTTTTGTTTTCCTTAAGAGTAGACATTTCCCTGCCTTTAAATTTGACAGAGAACATAAACTTTGGCACTAATACAAGTAAGTGTATGTATGTGTTTATGAATATATAAATATATATAAATAATATTATTTATTATCTAGCTGTGCATAACTGGTATGTGACCTTGCACACTCATTCTTGTCTGGATCTTCTTTTCCTCCGTTTCTCATGAAGGGGTGTTGGCTGTATATTTTTTGAAATGGCTTCAGGAAGACCTCTGTTTCCTGGTTCCACAGTGGAAGATGAGCTTCATTTAATATTCCGACTTCTAGGTAAAACTATGTCTATATTATACAGACTTTCTTGTTAATTATGTAAAAAAGTTTTAGACCGATTATGCTTAGAAATTCTGCTTTATGTTTTTTCTAATTTGAAAATTAAAAATAAATCTATTACAGTTGCTTTATGAATGTACTTTAAGCTGAAAGTAACCTAATCATTTTGTTCCTGGACATGTAACATAGGCATAACCGGCAGATTATGTCCAGTTAAAAAATGCATTTATTTTCCTTAGGCACTCCAAATGAAGAAACATGGGCAGGAGTTTCTTCAAACGATGAATTCCGAAACTACAATTTTCCCAAGTACAAACCTCAGCCTCTAATCAATCATGCACCAAGGTATTGATTTGATCCCGAGAGCTTTTCTTTCCTCAGGAGTTCTGCATTACCCAATAAGAAAATAATTCTGTGCAGTCTTATTGCTGCTCAGCAAGTTAAAGCCAATAATGTTACCTACTGGGGATATAATGTAGCTTTTCTGTATTTCAAAGAGAATAAACTGTGTAAAAGCTCTTTTATTTAATAACTTACATTGTTTTACTCCCAATAGGGAGATATACCATAATGAGATTGTAAAACTGTGTTGTTGGTTGGAATTTTTACCATTAGTAAAATTTGGATAATTATCAATTTTATGAAGATCTTATTCTCTGTAAACTGAACAGATACAGTTTGACTCATATATGTGCTCTAATTTAGAGGTTTGTTTCCAACTCAAGTTAACAAACAGATTTGACAAGTGAGTGATAGATTGCTCTGCAAGGCAAATACTTTGCATTAATGGAATGTGTTGGTAACAGGTGGCCGTTTCCCACTGGGTGAAGATGGCCCTGGGTGATTTCAGTTTTTCCGTTTACCGCTTTCTCTGCCACCGTGTTACATATTTAAAATGATACTCATCATTGTATGCTACTTTATTGTAGTGAATTATTGTTGTTTTGAATCTCTTTAATAATGCTGATGCTTAGTACCATTTATTCCTTTGTTGTATTTAAATGGACAGTCAGTGCTACAGCAAATGAATTCCACTTTTTTATATTAATTTATGGAACACAGCCAAATTGTTGCACAATGTTTTTTGGCTGCCGTAAGTGTAAATAACTTTACAGAGGTGGAGTATTTTTTCGTTTAAGTAATAAAAAAAACAGTAAATACTGTACCACAGTTAGCACATAGTCGTAGGTTACACCACATGTAAACAAAGCTGTACGTATCGGTAAGTATGTAGCAGTCAGTTTTACAGTACTTGTTTTGTAAATAAAAGAAAGCTATAAATGTTGTACCGTACTGCAGCTCTAGATAAGTATATACACTATTCTACTCCTCTTCTGGTCTTTTTAAATACTTTTGTGCAAGTGTCTACACTTTCTACTATTAAAGGGACAGTCTACACTAAATGTGTTATTATTTAAAAAGATAGATAACGCCTTTACTACCCATTCCCCAGCTTTGTACAACCAACATTGCTAGACTAATATACTTTATAACCTTTAAACCTCTAAATTTCTGCCTGTTTCTAAGTCAGTATAGGCAGCCTCTTAATCACATGTTTTTTTTTTATTTGCTTTGCACAACAGGAGACTGCTAGTTCATGTGGGCCATATAGATAACATTGTGATAACGCCCAAGGAGTTACTTAAGATTTAGCACAACACAGTACTAAATGCAAATCAATAGATAATAAATAAAAAGTCATGTGATCAGGGGACTTTCAGAAGAGGCTGAGATGCAAGGTAATCACAGAGGTAAAAAGTACATTAATATAACTGGGGAATGGATAATAAAGGAATTATCTATCTTTTAAAACAATACAAATTATATTGTAGACTGTCCCTTTAAAGGGACAGTCTACTCTAAAATAATTAATTTTTAAAAAGATAGGTAACACCTTTACTACCCATTTCCCAGCTTTGCACAACCAATATTGTTATACAAATCTACTTTATAACCCTTTAAACCTCTACATTTCTGCCTGTATCTAAGCCACTACAGACTGCCTCTTATACCAGTGCATTTTATAGCTTTTCACAGTAAGACACTGCTAGTTTATGTGTGCCATATATATGACTTTGTGCTCACTCCCATGGTGTATATTCATCTTATTGGCTAAAATGTAAGTCTGTAAATAGAACTGAGATAAGGGTCAGTTTGCAGAGGCTTAGATACAAGGTAATCACAGAGGTAAAAAGTATTTAATATAACAGTGTTGTTGATGCAAAACTGAGGAATAGGAAAATAACAGGATTATCTATCTTTTTAAACAATAACAATTTTGGAGTAGACTGTCCCTTTAAGCCCTAGATGTTGTACTTTCCTTGCTTTATACTCACTGTGAATCAATAAGCATTTGTTATATAGTTCTTAATATTTTCTATTATTGGCTTTTTTCCAGGTTAGACTCTGAAGGCATTGAATTATTAACGAAGTTTCTTCAGGTAATTATTATTTTACTTAGTTTAACGCTGATGTATTATTTCAGACATGCTTCAAAACATAATCACCTAGATTACGAGTTTTGCGTTATGAGGGGTGCGGTGCTAATGAGCAGTTTATGCTCACCACTCACCTACAGACAGCGCAGGTATTACGGGTTTCTACAAACCCGGCGTTAACCGCAAAAAAGTGATCGTAGAGCAAAATTTAGCTCCACATCTCACCTCAATACCAGCGCTGCTTACGTTAGCGGTGAGCAGGTAAAACATGCTCGTGCACGATTTCCCCATAGGAATCAATGGGGAGAGAGCCGGCTAAAAAAAAAAACTAACACCTGCAAAAAAGCAGCGTCAAGATCCTAACGCAGCCCCATTGATTCCTATGGGGAAATACTTTTTATGTCTACACCCAACACCCTAATACGAACCCCGAGTCTAAACACCCCTAATCTTATACTTATTAACTCCTAATCTGACGCCCCCAACATTGCCGACACCTGCATCATATTATTAACCCCTAATCTGCCACTCCGGACACCGCCGCCACCTACATTATACTTACGAACCCCTAATCTGCTGCCCCCAACATCGCCGAACCCTACATTATATTTATTAACCCCTAATCTGCCGCCCCAATGTCACTGCAACCTAACTACATTTATTAACCCCTAATCTGCCACCCACAACGTCGCCACCACTATAATAAAGTTATTAACCCCTAAACCTAAGTCTAACCCTATCCTTAACCCCCCCTAACTTAAATATAATTACAATAAATCTAAATAAAATTATTACAATTACCTAAATAATTCCTATTTAAAACTAAATACTTAGCTATAAAATAAACCCTAAGCTAGCTACAATATAACTAATAGTTACATTGTAGCTATCTTAGGGTTTATTTTTATTTTACAGGCAAGTTTGTGTTTATTTTAACTAGGTACAATAGTTATTAAATACTTATTAACTATTTAATAACTACCTATTTAAAATAAAGACAAATTTAACCTAAGTTACAATTACACCTAACACTACACTATAATTAAATAAATTAACTAAATTAAATACAATGAATTACAATTAAATAAAATTATCTAAAGTACGAAAAACCCACTAAATTACAGAAAATAATAAAATAATTACAAGATTTTTAAACTAATTACACCTAATCTAATCCCCCTAACAAAATAAAAAAGCCCTACCCTACACTAAATTACAAATAGCCCTTAAAATGGCCTTTTGCGGGGCGTTGCCCCAAAGTAATCAGCTCTTTTACCTGTAAAAAAAAAAAGTACACCCCCCCAACATTAAAACCCACCACCCACACAACCAACCCTACTCTAAAACCCACCCAATAACCCCTTAAAAAAACCTAACACTAACCCCTTGAAGATCACCCTACTGTGAGACGTCTTCACCCACCCGGGCAGAAGTCTTCATCCAGACAGCATCTTCTATCTTCATCTATTCGGCGCGCAGCGGCTCCATCCTAAAGACATCTGACACGGAGCATCCTCTTCATCCGGAGTCTTCTTCAACAATGACAGTTCCTTTAAGTGACGTCATCCAAGATGGCGTCCCTTCAATGCTGATTGGCTGAATTCTATCAGCAAATCGGAATTAAGGTAGGAAAAATCCTATTGGCTGATGCAATCAGCCAATAGGATTGAAGTTCAATCCTATTGGCTGATCCAATCAGCCAATAGGATTGAGCTCGCATTCTATTGGCTGTTTCAATCAGCCAATAGAATGCAAGCTCAATCCTATTGGCTGATTGGATCAGCCAATAGGAATTTTCCTACCTTAATTCCGATTGGCTGATAGAATTCTATCAGCCAATCGGAATTGAAGGGACGCCATTTTGGATTACGTCACTTAAAGGAACCGTCATTGTTGAAGAAGACTCCGGATAAAGAGGATGTCTTGAAGATGGACCCGCTCCGCGCTGGATGGATGAAGATAGAAGATGCCGTCTGGATGAAGACTTCTGCCCATCTGGAGGACCACTTCTGCCCGTCTGGAGGACCACTTCTGCCGGCTTCGTTGAGGACTTCGGCCCGGTTGGCTGAAGACTTCTCAAGGGGTTAATACATTTAATATAGTGGCGGCAACGTTGGGGGCGGCACATTAGGGGTTAATAAATGTAGGTAGGTGTCGGCGATGTTAGGGCCGGCAGATTAGGAGTTAATAATATTTAAATAGTATTTGCGATGCGGGACTGCGGTTGTTTAGGGGTTAATATGTTTATTATAGTGGCGGCGATGTCCGGTTCGGTAGATTAGGGGTCAAAATATTTCTTTTAGTGTTTGCGATGTGGGGGGCCTCGGTTTAGGTGTTAATAGGTAGTTTATGGGTGTTAGTGTACTTTTTAGCACTTTAGTTATGAGTTTTATGCTACGGCGTTGTAGTGTAAAACTCTTAACTACTGACTTTAAAATGCGGTACCAGGCAGACTCGTAATACCGGCGCTATGCAAGTCCCATTGAAAAAAAGAGGATACGCAATTGACGTAAGTTGATTTGCAGTATTTCCGAGTCTGGCCAAAAAAGTGAGCGGTACACCTGTACCTGCAAGACTCGTAATACCAGCGGGCGTTAAAAAAGCAGCATTGGGACCGGCCAACGCTGCTTTTTAACCCTAACGCAAAACTCGTAATCTAGGTGAATGTTTGTGATAAATAAATGCAGCTGTTGTAGAGAAATAAAGAGCAGTATTTCTTCTCATTACATCTATATTTTCAAGTCCACGGCAAGCACCATTATTATTATTATTATTATTATTATTATTATTATTATTATTATTAATATTTTAAAACATACTCTGTCATTTCAAGGAGTATTAGACACTGGCTAGATGTACAGCAACATTACATTTTCCATGAGCTTTAAACCCAAGTGAAATTATTTGATGTGTGTAAATAGCGCAGTTACTGTTTTATTTTTTGGTTGTCCTGCTATTGTGTTTATTTACACTGCTATGTAGATCTGGATATGTATAATTATGTAAAATGAATGCCCTGACCATTGTTCCTAGAGTGCAGTACAACTGCTGTATTATAGCTGGGTATTTTTCACTAGAAGGAAGCTTTATAATCAGTTTTTAAATTCCCAGGCAAGCTGTGTATATCTCACTGTGATTGTATGACTGTCTAGAGGTGTTGTTCTGCCACTCTTATGTTAAATGTATATTACAGAGTATATTAACAGATGTTAATATAATTTTGTTCTTTGTTGGATCAAAGTGTTTTTTTGTAACACGCATATACAGCTTAAAAATACGTTCCTTTGTTTGCCAAATGTTTTTATTTTCATGCTTCTATAGGCATGTCTCTGTCTACCAATAAACTTGCACATTTATCCAGTCAGTAATTAGTTAAACTGTGGGAACATTTGCACACAAACAATTTCTTATCTTTTTTTAAAAAACATTTTAATACCATTGCTGTTCTTTTTGTGGGTAATGTTTCTGTAAGATTAATAAATTCCCTGGTAAACCACGAAAGCCATTTTACCAAACGCAAAAGATGTAACCTAATTGTTGAGGGACAAAATCATTTTCTAGCTAAGAAGCAACAAATGCACGATAAAAAGACAATGCAATAGCACTCCATGTACGAAGCAGCGTAAGCGCTCCGGAGCCCTTACAGGGCAGGTCCGCACATGCAAGCCTGCTTTCTGCAATGTAGATTGCTGCTTTTCACACTCTTGCACATACAGAGCTTGTGAAGAGAAATCCCTGTGAGCTTGCTCGCGACCAATCACGTGAGTGAAGGAGCGCACATTACACACTCAGAGGACAGTGTGATGATGCAAATGGGCCAGTGGACGAACAGATCCGCTGCCCGTATACAGCAAAGGCGTGCAGACAGCTTCTCAAGTTGAGAAGCTGTTCGCGCACCTTTTAATACTTGGGCCCTTAGTCTGAACAAATTTCAGTTATGTCTATTTCCTCTCCCCTTGTATCATGTGACAGCCATCAGCCAATCACAAATGCATATATGTATATTCTGTTAATTCTTGCACATGCTCAGAGTAGGAGCTGGTGATTTAAAAAGTGTAAATATACACATTTTGTTAATTGAAGTACATTGGAAAGTTGTTTAAAACTGCATGCTCTAGCTGAATCATGAAAGTTTAATTTTAAACTTGAGTCAAAATCATGAGTGATCCAAGAAAGTTTTTCACAAGGGATCCTTATTATAGTTTTGATATCTTGAAATTTTGGTGGTCACCGGGACCATCTCTTTACTATGTGATTTCTATGATACATCAAACTATGGTAGTGCTGTTAATTCATTGTTACCACCGAAAAGTTTATGCAAGAGAAGGCAAATTGTCAGTATATAAATAGAGACCTCATTCTGAGGATGAAAACTCTCAATGGTATTTCTGGTTACAGCATTTAGTCATCTGACTTTTTTAATCATGACAACACAATTCAAGACAAAACAAGCACAAAATCAAAAACTCTTTAATAGCTGGAGACTTGATGAAAAAAAGGACTACAAAAGTATTTTGTAAATGTCAAGAATCCAAGGCACAAATATACTTAAGTAATAGATCTCGTAAATATACAGACTGGAATCCAATTGTGCTATCCCAGTGAAGACAGAAGACGCTGCCATCAAATATTTTTAAACTTCAAACTTTCAAAATAGTTTGTACTCTGATGCATTTCTTACTTTTGTAAAAAGAATATCCTGATGAGACTTTTCCAATTAAAGGGTTAAAGCCATCTAAAATTGATATTAAAACTACCAGGAAATGTATGTCTATCTGTTTGGAAATAACTTATCTTCAAGGAACAACTCCTCACTGACTGATAGGGACAGCTACCACATTTTTATTGGTGGTCTCCACAAATTATGAATAAAATGTATGTAACTAAACACTACATGATCAATTTTTCAAAAAGCAAACAAGGTAATCTTATATAAATACTCCCTTACAAAACACTTTAAAGGGACATTGAAGTTAAAATGTAAAGTGCATAATTCAGATAGAGCATGCAATTTTAAACAACTTTCCTGTTTACTTCTATTATCAAATTTGCTTTGTTCTATTGGCATCCTTTGTTGAAGAGTAAACCTAGGTAGGAATGATAGGAGCTTAGAAGCATGCGTGTGTCTTTAGCATTCTATGGCAGCTGTGTTTGCTATAAACATTGTTTGAAAAACACTACAGCCAGAATGCTAAAGACATGTGCACGGTCCTGAGCTCATCCAGGATTACTCTTTAACAAAAGATACCATGAGAACTAAGCAAAATTGATAATAGAAGTACATTGGAAAGTTGTTTAAAATGAAATGCTGTATTCACTTAATTAGTTTAATTTTGACTTTACTTTCCATTTAATATGTAAAGCTTATACAAAAGATAGGGTATAGCAGATAGAATGTATAATGGAGTTCCCATTACCTGACACAAAAGGGGCGAACAGGTGGTCGGATAAACAAAAATCTTAATGTCTCCATAACATGCAGTCTTTAACAGTGCAATTTATTGTGATTATGACAGTATGTTTATTGTCCTAGAGGTGTAAACATTGAATATGATCATTGCCTTTTTTTTCTCTTTTCGTTTTAGTATGAATCTAAAAAGCGAATTTCAGCAGAAGATGCTATGAAGCACGCCTACTTCAGAAGTTTAGGAACAAAAATAAACAGCTTGCCAGAAAGTAAGTATGCTAATTTAAGTATACCATTATAAATGTGTGTATATGTATGTACTGTATATGTGTGTGTTTATGTATATATATATATGTATTTATTTATGTATATGTATATATATATATATGTATATATATATGTATTTATTTATGTATATGTATGTATATATATATATATATATATATGTATGTACTGTATATGTGTGTGTTTGTGTATATGTATGTATTTATATATGTATGTACTGTATATGTATGCATTTATTTATGTATGTGTATATGTATGTACTGTATATGTGTGTTTGTGTATATGTATGTATTTATTTATGTATGTACTGTATATGTGTGGGTTTGTGTATATGTATGTATTTATGTATGTGTATGTGTGTGTGTGTGTGTGTATATATATATATATATATATATATATATATATATAAGTATTTATGTATGTACTGTATATGTGTGTTTGTGTGTGTATATGTATGTATTTATTTATCTATGTGTGTATATGTATGTACTGTATATGTGTGTGTATATGTATGTACTGTATATGTGTGTGTTTTTGTATATGTATGTATTTATTTATGTATGTGTGTGTAAATGTCTGTGTTTGTGTATATGTATGTGTGTGTATATGTATGTACTGTATATGTGTGTGTTTGTATGTATGCATTTATGTATGTGTGTGTATATGTATGTACTGTACATGTGTGTATATGTATTTATGTATGTGTGTGTGTGTGTATATATATATATATATATGTATTTTTCTTTCATGTAATTGGCAAGAGTCCATGAGCTAGTGACGTATGGGATATACAATCCTACCAGGAGGGGCAAAGTTTCTCAAACCTCAAAATGCATATAAAAACACCCCTCACCACACCCACAATTCAGTTTTACAAACTTTGCCTCCTATGGAGGTGGTGAAGTAAGTTTGTGCTAAGATTTCTACGTTGATATGTGCTTCTCAGCCTTTTGAAGCCCGATTCCTCTCAGAGTACAGTGAATGTCAGAGGGATGTGAAGGGAGTATCGCCTATTGAATGCAATGGTTTTCCTCACGGGGATCTATTTCATAGGTTCTCTGTTATCGGTCGTAGAGTTTTTATCTCCTACCTCCCTTTTCAGATCGACGATATGCTCTCATATTCCATTACCTCTACTGATAACCGTTTCAGTACTGGTTTGGCTATCTGCTATATGTGGATGGGTGTCTTTTGGTAAGTATGTTTTCATTACTTAAGACAATCTCAGCTATGGTTTGGCACTTTATGTATTTATATAAAGTCCTAAATATATGTATTGTACTTATATTTGCCATGATTCAGCTTTTCAGTATATTTCCTTTTTGCAGACTGCCAGTTTCATATCTGGGAAATGCATTTTTTAGGAAAATGTATTTCTTACCTGGGGTTTAGTCTCTTTTTTTCAAATTGACTGTCTTTTAAATTCGTGGACAGAAGTTTGTGTCATTCTTGGCGCAAGATTTTTTTTGGCGTGAAGTTACCTTCGTTGACGCAAATTTGTCATTTCTGGCGTCTTAGTTGACGTCTAGCCTTTCACAAGGTTGCGTCATCTGTGACGCGAGTGTGTCATTTCCGGACGTTTTTGGTGCCAAGAAATATTTTTCTGTTTGTGTGCATCATACTTGGCGCCAAATATTTTCATTATTTAAGACCTCATTCCTATATGCCTCTTGCCTTTTTTCTCTATCAGAGGGCGATGCATTTTTTCCAATTCCTGAAACTGCCATATAAGGAAATTGATAATTTTGCTTTATATGTTTTTCTTTTCTCTTACATTTGCTAGATGTCTCAATCTGATCCTGTCTCAGAAATCACTGTTGGAACCCTGCTGCCTGATAACAGTTTTACCAAAGCTAAGTGTATTTGTTGTAAACTTGTGGAGGTTATACCTTCAGCTGTGGTTTGTAATAGTTGTCATGATAAACTTTTACATGCAGGGAATGTATCCATCAGTAGTAGTTCATTACCTGTTGCTGTTCCCTCAACATCTAATGCACAAGATATACCTGTAAATTTAAAATAATTTATTTCTGATTCTATAAACGTAAAAGGTCTTTTAAAACTTCTCATAAAGTTGATGAAATTTCAAATGACCGGCAACATGCTGAATTATCCTACTCTGATGAGGATCTATCTGGTTCAGAGGATCCTACCTCAGATATTGATACTGACAAATCTTCTTATTTATTTAAAATGGAGTATATTCGTTCTTTGTTAAAAGAAGTGTTGATTACTTTGGATATGGAGGAAACTAGTCCTCTTGATATTAAAACTAGTAAATGTTTAAATTCTGTTTATAAACCTCCTGTGGTTACTCCAGAGGTTTTTCCAGTTCCTGATGTTATTTCTGATATGATTTCTAAAGAATGGAATAGGCCTGGTACTTTTTATTCCTTCTTCAAGGTTTAAAAAATTGTATCCTTTGCCAGCAGTTTGGAGTTTTGAGAAAAAATCCCCAAAGTTAATGGGGCTATCTCTTCTCTTGCTAGACGTACTACTATTCCTATGGAAGATAGTACTTCTTTTAAAGATCCTTTAGATAGGAAAACTTGAATCTTATCTAAGGAAAGCCTATTTATATTCAGGTCATCTACTCAGGCCTGCAATTTCTTTGGCTGATGTTGCAGCTGCTTCAACTTTTTGGTTGGAGACTTTAGCGCAACAAGTATTGGATCCTGAATTGTATAGCATTTTTAACTTGATTCAACATGCTAATAATTTTATTTGTGATGCCATTTTTGATAGCATCAAAATTGATGTTAAATCTATGTCTTTAGCTATTTTAGCTAGAAGAGCTTTGTGGCTTAAATCTTGGAATGCTGACATGACTTCTAAGTCCAGATTGCTATCTCTTTCTTTTCAAGGTAATGAGTTATTTGGTTCTCAGTTGGATTCAATAATTTCAACTGTCACTGGGGGGAAGGGAGTTTTTTACCTCAGGATAAAAGACCTAAGGGTAAATCTAAAGCTTCTAACCATTTTCGTTCCTTTTGACAAAATAAGGAACAGAAACCTAATCCTTCCCCCAAGGAATCTGTTTCCATTTGGAAGTCTTCCTCAAATTGGAATAAATCCAAGCCATTTAAGAGATCAAAGCCAGCCCCCAAGTCTGCATGAAGGTGCGAACATCATTCCAGCTCAGCCGGTAGGGACAGATTAAGATTTTTCAAAGATGTTTGGACCTATTCGGTTCAAAACCAATGGATTCAGAGTATTGTCTCTCAGGGGTATAGAATAGGATTCAGAGTAAGGCTGCCTGTGAGAATATTTTTTCTCTCACGAATTCCAGCAAACCCAGTAAAGTCACAGGCTTTCCTGAAGTGTGTTTCAGACAGGGGCGGTTCTACACAGGGGCCAGGGCCCCTGTAAAAATGTCCCTGCCCCCCCCCTAAGCTGGCCACTGAGCTGACTGAAAAATACCGGACAAGATCAAGGCTATTTATCTGCTTCCCTGTCCCTGAAACGCTGTCTAGTCAAAGCGTGGGGTTAACAAAATGAAGTAAAACTTGTGCCCCCTGCCCTTTCAGAGATGTGCTACAGTTCCCAGGTTGTAGTGGGGGCGGGGCGTCTTACAGTTGCAGTCTGCACACAAGAGTTCCAGAAGTGTCACTGGTTTGTTTTGCAGACGTTCTCTCTAGCCTGTACACTGCCAGAACAGAAGAGATGTAAGTCTGCCCTCTCACCTCCACAACTCTATAATGACTACTGGAGTGTTTTCCTTATTTTTCTAATGTATGTAAATAATTATTTGACACCATTTTCATTGAATGTGCTATCTGAACTATGTAGCACTAGTTAAGTGCATAGTCTTCTTTTTTTATTTTCTTTTTTTCTACTCAGTGTGTGTGTGTATGTATGTATGTACAGGGATGTATGTGTGTGTGTATGTATGCGTATATGTGTATGTATATATATGTATGGATTTGTGTGTGTGTGTATGTATATATATATATATATATATATATATATATATATATATGTGTGTGTGTATACGTGTGTGCATGTATGCATATGTGTTTTTGTATGTATGTGTGCATATGTGTGTGTGTGTATATATATATATATATATATATATGTATATATATATGTGTGTGTGTATATATGTGTATGGATGTGTGTGTATATGTGTGTGCGTGCGTGTGTGTGTGTATATATGTGTATGTATATCTGTGTGTGTGTGTGTATATATAAATATATATGTGTGAATGGATGTGTGTATATATGTGTGTGTACACTGTATAAATATAAACACACATACACACATACACACACAATAATATATATAGATTTATACACACACACACACACACATATATATATATATATATATATATATATATATATATATATATATATATCATTTGTTTCCGTTTTTTAATGTGCCCCCCTGATTAAACACTGGCCCCACCTTGGCCCCCCCAGTAAAACTTGTCTAGAACCGCCACTGGTTTCAGACCTGGAGTTATCAGGGGTAACCATGCCAGTTCCGTTTCAGGAACAGGGTCTGGGGTTTTATTCAAATCTATTCGTTGTCCCAAATAAAGAAAATTCATTCACACCAGTTCTGGATGTGAAAATCTTGAATCGTTATGTAAGAGTACCAATTTTCAAAATGGTGACTATAAGGACTATTCTGCCTTTTGTTCAGCAAGGGCATTATATGTTCACAATAGACTTACAGGATGCATATCTTCATATTCCGATTCATCCAGATCATTATCAGTTTCTGAGAATCTCTTTTCTAGACAAGCATTACCAATTTGTCACTATTCCTTTTGGCCTAGCAACAGCTCCAAGAATCTTTTCAAAGGTTCTCGGTGGCCTACTCTCTGTAATCCGAGAACGGGGTATTGCAGTGTTTCCTTATTTGTACGATATCTTGGTACTAGCTCAGTCTTTACATTCTGCAGAATCTCACACGAATCAACTAGTGTTGTTTCTTCAAAGACATGGGTGGAGGATCAATTTGCCAAAAGGTTCCTTGATTCCTCAGACAAGGGTCACCTTTTTAGGATTCCAGATAGATTCAGTGTCTTTAACAGACAAGAGACAATTAAAATTGGTTTCAGCTTGTCGAAACCTTCAGTCTCAATCATTCCCTTCAGTAGCTACGTGCATGGAAGTTTTAGGTCTTATGACTGCAGCATCGGGCGCGATCCCCTTTGCTCGTTTTCATATAAAACCTCTCCAGCTTTGTATGCTGAATCAATGGAGCAGGGATTATACAAGGATATCACAATTAATATCATTAAATCCCAATGTTCAACTGTCTCTGACTTGGTGGTTAGATCACCATTGTATAGTTCTAGGGGCCTCTTTGGTTTGTCCAACCTGGACTGTGATCACAACAGATGCATGTCTTTCAGGTTGGGGAATCCAGCTCTTGTCTAATTTCTGCGGTATTATATCCCAGGTTTAGACAATTGGGAAGCGGATTATCTCAGCCGTCAGACTTTATATCCGGGGGAGTGGTCCCTCTATCCAGATGTGCTTTCTCAGATTGTTCAGATGTGGGGTCTTCCAGAAATAGATCTGATGGCTTCTCATCTAAACAAGAAACTTCCCAGGTACCTGTCCAGGTCAAGGGATCTTCAGGCGGAAGCAGTGGATGCGTTGACACTTCCTTGGTTTTACCAATCTGCTTATATTTTCCTGCCTCTAGTTCTTCTTCCAAGAGTGATCTCCAAAATCATCATGGAACAATTGTTTGTATTGCTGGTAGCTCCAGCATGGCCTCACAGGTTTTGTTATGCAGATCTTGTTCGGATGTCCAGTTGACAACCTTGGCCTCTTCCTTTAAGGCAGGATCTCAAATCATTAAATTTGAAGGTATGGAAATTGAACACCTAGTGCTTAGTCATAGAGGTTTCTCTGACTCGGTGATTAATACTATGTTACAGGTTTGTAAATCTGTTTCTAGAAAGATTTATTATCGAGTTTGGAAGACTTATATTTCATGGTGTTCTTCTCATAAATTCTCTTGGCATTCTTTCAGAATTCCTAGAATTTTACAGTTTCTTCAGGATGGTTTGGATAAGGGTTTGTCTGCAAGTTCCTTAAAGGGACAAATCTCTGCTCTTTCTGTCTTATTTCACAGAAAGATTGCTAAGCTTCCTGATATTCACTGTTTTGTACAGGCTTTGGTTCGTATCAAGCCTGTAATTAAATCAATCTCTCCTCCTTGGAGTCTTAATTTGGTTTTGAAGGCTTTACAGGCTCCTCCATTTGAACCTATGCATTCTTTGGTAATTAAACTACTTTCTTGGAAAGTGTTGTTCCTTTTGGCCATCTCTTCTGCTAGAAGAGTTTCTGAATTATCTGCTCTTTCTTGTGAATCTCCTTTTTTGATTTTTCATCAGGATAAGGCGGTTTTGCAGACTTCATTTAAATTCTTACCTAAGGTTGTGAATTCTAACAACATTTATAGAGAAATTGTTGTCCCTTCCTTGTGTCCTAATACTAAGAATTCTTTGGAGAAATCCTTACATTCTTTGGATGTGGTAAGAGCTTTGAAATATTATGTTAAAGCTACTAAAGATTTCAGGAAGACTTCTAGTGTATTTGTTATCTTTTTCTGGTTCTAGGAAAGATCAGAAGGCTTCTGCCGTTTCCTTGGCATTGTGGTTAAAGCTTTTGATTCATCAAACTTATTTGGAGTCGGGTCAAGCCCCGCTTCAGAGAATTACAGCTCATTCTACTAGATCAGTCTCCACTTCGTGGGCTTTTAAGAATGAAGCTGCAGTTGATCAGATTTGCAAAGCAGCAACTTGGTCTTCTTTGCATACATTTACTAAATTCTACCGTTTTGATGTATTCGCTTCTTCGGAAGCAGTTTTTGGTAGAAAAGTTCTTCAGGCAGCTGTTTCAGTTTGATTCTTCTGCTTATGTTTTAAGTTTTTTCTTTTAATTTCATGAGAATTAACTTATATTTTGGGTTGTGGATTATGTTTTTTCAATGAAAAATGGCTGTTTTTATTTTTATCCCTCCCTCTCTAGTGACTCTTGTGTGGAGTTCCACATCTTGGGTATTGCTATCCCATACGTCACTAGCTCATGGACTCTTGCCAATTACATGAAAGAAAACATAATTTATGTAAGAACTTACCTGATAAATTCATTTCTTTCATATTGGCAAGAGTCCATGAGGCCCACCCTTTTTTATGGTGGTCATGATTTTTTTTGTATAAAGCACAATTATTTCCATATTCCTTTGTTGATGCTTTTTACTCCTTTCTTTATCACCCCACTACTTGGCTATTCATTAAACTGAATTGTGGGTGTGGTGAGGGGTGTATTTATAGGCATTTTGAAGTTTGGAAAACTTTGCTCCTGGTAGGATTGTATATCCCATACGTCACTAGCTCATGGACTCTTGCCAATATGAAAGAAATGAATTTATCAGGTAAATTCTTACATAAATTATGTTATTTATGTATGTATATGTATGTACTGTATATGTGTGTGTATGTATATATTTTCAGGGTTCTTCCATATTAATATTATTAACCCAGTTTAAATGTATCTATCTTAGATGTCTCAATATTCAGTCTTAAAGATATCCAGTTGCAAAAGGATCCTGGTTTTCGAAATTCTTCTTATCCGGAGGCAGGTGTGTAAATAAAATTAGTCAATTAAATCTTGGTGCACTACTGTTGATCAAATTAAATGAGTACTTTGTCATAACAAGCAAAAAAATAAAATTATATATATATATATATATATATATATATATATATATATATATATATATATATATATATATAGATTACCATTCAGATGGTTCTGGCATTAGATTTAGTAGAAACACACAAATATCTGTATTTACAGAAGTATTAGTGTGTTGCACATTTTACCTATTTAGCCCACACTGTATGCTCCAGTAGTACATATGTGGCTGTGAAAGCTTTTGTTATAAAACATTTGAAAATGCCATCCTCCTTATTATTCCTTAATAGTATATGCTCAAGGAGTAAAACGGTCAGCTTTAAATAAGCGCAGACGGTGCAAATCTAAGGCAACTCCATCAGTCAAAAGATGTATATTTACATCAGTCAGTAGATTTAGACAACTTCAAACATCTGATGTAAAAGGATCTGAATTCCAGCATCTATCCCCATTTAACTCTAAATGAAATTCCCCTCACGTGATCAATACATGCCTTTCGTATAATTTGATCAAAGGGGCGGAGTTCCTTGCTGTAAAATTTACAATGTTGCAGTTGGGTTGTCTATCATACAGAGCGCTCATCACATCGTGTTTCAGTTTCACTTAGCCTTCCCCAAGATGTCCCCTGTTTAATTATGTGCTTTAAATACTCTACAAATTGTAATTCAATTCTTAAAGGTGCTGAAGCTATTGCTAATCAAACAGTCTGTGTCCTCTTCCATAAGCAACACTAATATTTTCCAACTACTAAGAGTGTCTGTCTGCCACAGAAAGAGAAACTAGCTTTGCAACAAATACTTTTTCTTCTTCAGGGTAAAAGTGAATACAGTATGCTAGGTAAACTTTCTTTATTCGGCCGTTATAATATAGTCGCCAAACCCCCTCCTCCTCCTTGTGGATCTGGTAGTAATCGCTCCCGGTAGTGAGCAGGACTAAACTGGATTGCATGAGACACTCGGTCAGATGCAATAGTGCATGTGCAGAACTACGGGTGCGCGTCATCGATTTTACAAGTGGGAGCCTGTTCATTGGATGCTGCTACACAAATAAAAGTGCCCACTGATTCTCTAGGAGGAGTTTTGCTGCCGTCTTATAACAGCTAAATAACCAAAGTATTTTAAAAAATATTATTATTATTTGCCCTGCATGAAGTGTCACCGGATGATGTGGGTTGCCAGCGGTACAACAATCACAATAAGGTACTTTTAGACTGTCCCTTAAAGTGATTTTACAACAAATGTCATTCATTATATTGTTGTTTAAGGGACGATCAAAGAGAATATTCACCATTTTTTTTATATTTTTGTTTTCTGGCTTTTAGCCCTTTGAAATTTTTTAGAATTTAATACAAATTTTTACTATTTCTGCCTTGTGAGATTTTGATTATTCCTACATATCTTTTAGATTAAGATTGTGATGTGTTTTATAAGCTTATGTAAAGGATAGGTTTTATTTTAGTTTTTCCTTTAGTTCCTTTTTTCTTTTTCTTTCTTTGCATTCATCAGGTTGTTTAAAGAGCTAGAATGGTCAGAGCTAGAAATGTAAATGCACAATAATTCATTTCAATTTGAAATAGAAGTATTTTTGCAATATACTTCCATTAGCAAAAATGCTTCTAGTAAAAGTTATTGCTGTTTCAGCAACATATGCACAAATGCTACATGGGACTAGAGGACTTGAGCATCAGGATTCAAACACCATGCCTGCGCAGAGAACTGCTGGTGCTGTGTGTTTTAAGTCAGCGAGTACTTCATTTGTGTCATACAAGCCAGCTGACTCTGAGGTGGTGTTTGAGTGCTAGTTCATAGGCACTTCACAGCATATGTGCATATGACAATAAAAACAGTATTGACTTCTACTAGAATCATATATGCTAATGGCAGTATATTGCAAATGTGTTTTATCCCTTTAATTACATTCCACCACATTCTAATATTTTTTTATTACTATTTATTTTTCTTTTGTAAGTTGAGTGAATAGGTGTCTATAACATATATAGGATATATTTCCTGCCACCAGTAGACGCAAGAGCTTTTAATCCCTCCCACCTCTTCTCCCACTCAGTTTGTTCTTAGCCTCCAAGGAGTGAGGTGCTCTGCAAGCAAGATTTTATTATTTTCTATGTAATCATTTATTGGGAGCTCAGACCTGACTTGAGACCCAGTACTTCTCTTCCATCTTTACTCAAGGAAGACAATAATAATTTCTCCAAGATTCTGAGTGAAACAGGGGTAAAGGAATACCTCAGTTATGGCATGTCAGTACCTTCACAAATAAATATCTCTGCCATAACTGCCCTGAGGCGTCGCTTGGACCCCGTCGATTAGCCTCCAACTGAGGGTTTGCAGTTAATATCCGCACGTATCCTCTGCAGTATATTTGCACTGGATGGGCTATCTACTGTATCAGCATTCTGTGAGGGAGAAAGGCCTCATCAAGCTGTTAAGATACAGTGGAGGGTTGCTGCTGTCCAGGCAAGTGGCTCAGACACTAAACACAGCCCAGAAACTATCCCTAGTTCTCTCCTTGTATAGATACTACATAGTTGGGGGTTCACAGCCTTTACACATTACACTGTACCTATGTGTTCAACACCAGAATTCCGGAATTCAGACTTAAAATCCCTCTTATTTCATTCCCCTGATACTACTTAGCAGCTCTCACTATGTTTTTGACTTGGGTTCACTTTTTACCTCTCAAAACAGAAAAGCAACAGTGTACTATAATTTTTTTCCCCTTAATGTGTTTCCAATTACTTTCTATACACAGCATTTCTATAACCTATACTTAAGTATAGAAACTTTCAGTATAGTTAGGCATACCACAGGCAACATCAACTATTTCAAATACCAATATGAAGTTAAATGAGCTATCGGTAAACAATTTAATACACTCCAGCTGCTAAAATAGATCAGTGGGAACAAATTAAAGGGGAGAAAAATGTGTTTAAACTGTCTCTTTAAATTAATGAAGTTGGCTAGTCAAGCCAATTAGGCTGTACCACCTACCGAAAAATCTAACTTGAGCACATTTTTTGTACTCATAGTAGCTGTGCTTTCAAAGATGGAATGAATATCACAGGATAGAAATGTATTATTCGCTCCTTATTACCTTGGTTTATTCCGGCATGAGGCACTGCATGAGTCCTTCATGCAGGCTTCTCTGATCCCTGGTCTGTGGATGCTTTCTGGACACTGTTGGGAGTTTTAGATGGGCACCACCTTCTTTTCCCAAGGTCACCACCCTTTTTTTCCCCTTTTTCCTTTGCTTTTTTTTTATCTAGTGGTTTTTTCTTTAAATCCTTTCAATGATTCATATTCGGTTTGTCTTTCCCGAGTCTTGCAGCATTGGTATTTTAGCCTGTTTGTCAAAAGCACATTATAGTTGCTTTTAAAAAGATGATATTCTAAGATTTATTTATTTTTTTCTCAAACAGTTTTTTATCAGTTATAGTTGGGGCTAGCACAGTTTACGGCAGTGTTTGGTTTTTTCAACTTAAGAATTTATTTTGTTTGTATTCATTTTAAGGAGTACTATTGCTCAGCAGATTTTTTTGTAAGCTTGTCTTTGTTTAGCTAGCTTTCCTATTTTTTTTATCATTTTTGCAGTTTTATGACTACTACATAAAATCATAAAACCTTACAGTTTTTAAAAATCTGTCAGTAGATATCGTCACTGACATTTCTCAAGTGGGTAAAGTCCATCTGGGACTCACCTTGAACTTTATTGTTTTAAGACTACAGTTGATTGGAGTCTGTCCATATATTTTTTTAGTTTCTTTTCTTCTTTCCTTTTTTTTCTCTTTCTTTTTTTCTTTCTTTCCTTTTTTCTTTCTTTCTTTCCTTTATCAGGCATATTTGTTTTAGTATTCTTTGGCCATTTATGTTTGTGTGACTTTTTGGGCAATGCTTGGTTCCTTTTCCAATTTGGGAAAAGTCAGAGTTTTTATCCCTACGTAGTTTCAAGCAACAAAGGAAAATTGTGTTTTTGGTTTTCTTTTTGTGTGTTTTGGTTTTCTGAAGAATTGTCCTAGATCTGTACATATTGTGATGGTAGTTTTCTGAACAGTCAGGGTTTAAAAAAAAAACAAAAAAAACTTTAGTAAAATAAATTGTTTTCGTTCTCTGGCGGCTGTATAGCAAATTCATTCTTTTCAGGTCGTCGGATCCATTTAGCAGTTTCTATATATGCCATAAGACTGTTCTTCTGGTTGGTTTTTCAGAGGAAGATTGTTAACGACCCTGATGTTTTTTTTTTTTTTTTTTCTTTCATCTTCTTTTTTGTTTTGTTTTTTGCCAATCTCTGGAAATAATTATTTCAGCTTTCAGAAATCTCACTCCTCTCTATAATTTGAACCTGGTTGTTTGTTTTACATCATCTGTTTAAAACGATGCATAAGGTGACGGTACTTATTTTAAGAAAATTACACTGGTTGCGTTGTCAACAGCAAGATTGTAATCTTATCTGGGTGTTCTATTTTTTAAATCCTCTTTTTCATCAAGATTACTGGGGTTTTTTATGTATCCTTTATTTCTCCTTCAGACAGTTAATTCCTAGAATATTAATTTTGAAATTCTTCTATAATCTTTTAATCCTCAAAATAACGAGCCTTCTTCATCAGCTTGATGTTGTCACAGACTTTAAAGGACCACTCACTGCAGTAGAATTACATAATTAACAAGTACATAATAAAAAGACAAGGCAATAACACCTATTCTGAATTTCATATAAGCAGTAGATTTTTTTTTTCTGACAAATTAATTTTTTCTCCAATTTTCCGGCCCCTGTATCATGTGACAGACATCCGCCAATCAAACTAGTATACGTATACCCTGTGTCCTTCTGCACATGCTCAGTAGGATCTTGTTCCACAGAAAATGTGAATATAAAATTTGATAATGGAAGTAAATCGGAAAGTGTCTTAAAACTGCATGCTCTTTCTGAATCATAAAAGTCTATTTTGACTTGAGTGTCCCTTTAAGTATTCTAGTTCCTGATAGGTACAAGAGACTTCAGATGTCACTCTGGCTAACTGAATTCTGTCTACTGTTCTTATGGATATTTGGAGTTCAGGACAAATTTACCATTTCAGGGGCTTCACTTTGAGATGGGTGCAATTAAGTTTCTGTTTCCAAGATTTTCCTTTTAATAGCAGCATTCGAGAGCAAAATATGATGACTTTGGAGTCTTCCCCCACCACCTTTCTTGCTTATAAATGGGTTGCATTGGTTCTGATTACACTAGTCCTAAATATGTAACTACATGTATATATTTACATATGTTTTTTTCACACTTTTAATGTGGTGTGTAGGTCATCCACTGATACTTTTGTGTGAGGTTGTTTCACCTCTCCGCGGATACGTCCTAGCTTAGCTATATACATACTGGCAAGAAGGGGAGACGTTTACAAACAGTACATTCACTTAGAAAAGTGTCTGCCTACTCCAATTTAGCACAAGGCAATATATATTGCTTGTCTTCATTATGTCACTACTACTGGTAATTGATTTATCAGTGAGTTTGTGTAAAATCTTATTACCTAGGGAACCTTCCTGGAGGTGGAACTTTGCAGCTAGCTACATTCTGTGAAATAGCTGATCTGACATCACATTTTTAAGTTTGCCGAATCTGTTGTACTTTATCTTTTTGAATAGTTTGAGCTATATTGTGATCGGTTTGTTTTAGTCCCAGTACTCTCGTTTTGTTGAAGCCTGCGGTAATACCACAGCAGATCAGTCTTCAGCTGCCCCCACACGTCCACTGTGATCCTTATTTGCAGTAAAATAACACTGGAACTACCATATGTTTCATTGATGTTTGCAGACCTGTAAAACAGTATATTGTCAAAATGCTATAATTGTTTTCCTTTGTCTGATAAAAATGTTTAGTAGTGAATCTCAATAGAAATAAAATTGTATTACTTACATTAATATCCTTAAAACGCAACTTATTTAATCAATGATATTTTTATGCATACAGTGACCTCGTATATATCCCCAATTACATGCTGTGTTGAAAAAGGTTCTGTGTGTTAACTGTTGGTTTTGCTAACATTTAAAATACCATTTTGTTAGCAAACTTTGCATTGTTTTGCAATCCTGGAACATACCCCTCGAAAAGCCGAACTGAGCCGGTAACCAGCCAATAACTAGCTCACAGTAGTGCATTGCTGCTTCTGGGCGTACCTAGATGGCTTTTTCAACAAAGGATGCCAAGAGAATAAAGTCAATTTGATAAGAAAAAGTCGTTTGAAAAGGCTCTTAAAATTGCATGCTTTTTCTGAACCATGAAACTTTAAAGGGGCAGTGTAGTGAAAATTAATTTTTCATGATTCAGATAAGGCATGCAATTTTAAACAACTTTCCCATTTACTTTTATCATCAAATTTGGTTTGTTTTCTTGGTATTCGGTGTTAAAAAAATAAATCTAGGTAGGCTCATGTGCTAATTTCTAAGCCATTGAAGGCCGCCTCTTATCTCAGTGCATTTTGACATTTTTTTCACAGCTAGACAGTGCTAATTCTTGTTTGCCATATAGCTAACATTGTGCTCACTACCATGGAGATATTCAGGAGTCAGCAATGATAGGCTAAAATGCAAGTCTGTCAAAAGAACTGACATAAGGGGCAGTCTGCAAAGGCTTAGATACAAGGTAATCACAGAGGTAAAAAATTATATTAATATTATTGTGTTGGTTACGCAAAACTGGGGAATGGGTAATAAAGGGATTATCTTTTTTTTAAACAATTAAAGTTCTGGAGTAGACTGGCCCTTTTTAAATTTTACTTCCATGTCCTTTTAAAAGAAAATAAGATTGAGGGCCATTACTTTTTTCATTAATCTATT
>NC_069504.1:329653872-329816372 GCF_027579735.1 Bombina bombina
TGGTTTCTGTGTAGGAACACTTCAAATATTGCCTGTGTGACCTAACTGTAACTACACCTTCACTTCCTGCCTCACACTGTAAAGTCTCTCTACTGAAAATGTAGAATTTGTATGGGCATTGCCCTTAAAAGGGCATTCAGCTATTTTACTGCCCTTAAAATGGCAATCAGCTCTTTTTCAAGCCCAAAAAAACCCTAATCTAAAAAACAAAAAAAAACAAAAATTAAAATAAAAAAGACTAAACCTAAGCCCCAAATAGGTACTCACTGTTCCTGAAGTCCGGTGGAGAAGGTCTTCTTCCAGACGGATACATCATCTTCATCTGGAGTGAAGGCAACACAGAGAGGAGGTGCGGAGCTGTGTACCTGATGCCTGGATCCTCAGCGGCAGTCCTCAATGGCGGCGGTCTACCCAACTACCCATTGCCCCTAAAGGGGCATTTGTATGGGCATTGCCCTTAAAAGGGCATTCAGCTATTTTACTGTCCTTAAAATGGCAATCGGCTCTTTTTCAAGCCCAAAAAAACCCTAATCTAAAAAAAAAAAACACCACAAAAATTAAAATAAAAAAGCCTAAACCTAAGCCCCAAATAGGTACTTACTGTTCCTGAAGTCTGGCGGAGAAGGTCTTCTTCCAGACAGATATATCATCTTCTATCTTCATCCGGAGTGAAGCCCGCATGGAGTGGATGTGCGGAGTTGTGTTCCCAATGCCTGGATCCTCAGCGGCGGTCCTCAACGGCGGCATTCCTCGGCGGCATGGAGGCTCCTCTTCATCCGATGTTCGTCGTAGACTGAAGATTGAATGCAAAGTACCGCAATCAATTTGGGGTACCTTGCATTCCTATTGGCTGAAATTTTACAATCAGCCAATAGGATTAGAGCTACTGAAGATTTCAGTAGCTCTCATCCTATTGGCTGATTTCAAAATTTCAGCCAATAGGAATGCAAGGTACCCCAATAAATATGGAGTACCTTGCATTAAATCTTTAGTGTGCGACGGACGATCGCAGGAAGAGGAGCTCCATGCCGCGGAGGACCGCCGCCGTTGAGGACTGCCGCTGAGGATCCAGGCATCAGGAACACAGCTCCGCACCTCCGCTCTGCGCTGCCTTTACTCCGGATGAAGATGATGGATCCGCCTGGAAGATCTTTCCGCCGGACTTCAGGAACAGTGAGTACCTATTTGGGGCTTAGGTTTAGGCTTTTTTATTTTAATTTTTGTGGGTATTTTTTTTATTTTTTAGATTAGGGTTTTTTTGGGCTTGAAAAAGAGCTGATTGCACTTTTAAGGGCAGTAAAATAGCTGAATACCCTTTTAAGGGCAATCCCCATGCAAATGCCACTTTAGGGGCAATGGGTAGTTTAGTTTTTTTTAGTGTTTTGTTTTTTTCTTTTGGGGGGTTTGCCGGGTGGGTTTTTTTTACTGTTAGGGAGGGACTTAGTATTTTCTAGCGGTAAAAGAGCTGTTTAACTTAGGGCAATGCCCTACAAAAGGCCCTTTTAAGGGCTATTGGTAGTTTAGATTAGGCAGTGTTTTTATTTGGGGGGGGGGGGGGCTTTTTTATTTTCATAGGGATTAGGTATAATTATTTTTATTTTTGATAATTTTGTTTATTTTTTCTGCAATGTTAGACTTTTTTATTTTTTGTAATTTAATGTTAGTTTTTTATTTTAATTGTAATTTAGGGGGTGTTAGGTTAGGGGGCTTAGTAATTAAATTAGTTATTTGCATTGTGGTGGGGTTGGCGGTTAAGGGGTTAATATATTAGGGTTATTGTGATGTGGGGGTTTAAAGGTTTAGTGGTTAATAGGTTAATTTCTTTTTGCTGCGAGCACAGACAACATTCTTTTGGCTGCCTCGCTCAGCCAACATTCCTTTGAGGATGCGTGCGCAACTGGCGATGGCGAAGGACGCGTTACAAATGTGATTATAGTATAGATAGAGATATATGCTTAAAAAAACCAAAAAACTACATTTTAAATTAGATACAATACTTAAAATTATATGCATTATACATGACAATACATATCATTTTAACATTGGATATAATTGTAATACTAAAATAAACTATTAACCCTTACACACCCTCAGCCCCAGTGCAACCTACAGTGTTACACTATTAACCCCTAATCTGCAATAACCTAAAGACCTAACCCTAACCAGTCACAACCAGTCACAACCAGTCACAACTCCCTACTGCAATAAGCCCCCTAAACTATGAACCCCTACACTGCCAAAAACAACAACGCAATAAACCCCTGACCTCATTATCCCTAATCTTCCACATCCCCCCCAATGCAAACTACTCAATTACCTGACACTACCTAATAACCCGTACTTGTAAGCTCACACCCCTAAATTACAAAAAAATAACAAACACTAAATTTACAAAAAATAACAAAACCTAACATTACAGAAAATAAACCAACACTATCAAAAATTAGAAAACAACAACAACACAGTTATGACTATACTAAAACTAAGGCCCGCTTTGACAAAAAAAAAAGAAAAAAAAAAAACACACCTAAACTAACACTAAAAAGCAATGCCCTACTAAAAGCCCTACTAGAAGGGCTTTTAGTAGGGCATTGCCCTAAAGTGACACAGCTCTTTTTCAAATAAATACTACAACTGCAATCTACAATTAGTAACCTCCCACTGCCCAAAAAAAAGCCTAATCTACAAAAAAACTAAACTAAATAATAACCCTTTCCTAAAAAAAGAATTGCCTTGAAAAGGGTCTTTCGCTGGGCATTGGCCTTAGCAGGGCATTTGGTAGGGCCGTGCCTACAGCACTTTTGCTGCCCAAAAAAATAAAACCCTAATCTGAAAAAAAGATTTCCCTGAAAAAGACATTTAGTAGGGCATTGTCCAAAAGTGTTTCAGCGCTTTAGGGAAAAAAAAATAATCCTAAACTAAAAAAACCTTAAAAGGAAAAAAAAGTCCACCCTAAAAGTATCTTAACGATAAACCCCAAATTTTGTACTCACCAACTTGACTCTGACAGTGCTCCTCTTCTTTCTTCATGGAGGCGGTCCTCCGGGTGGTCTTTTTATCGTCATGGTGACGGTCCTCATCTTCCATCTTCTGTCTTCTTTCATCTTCTGTCTTCAATTTGATCCTTCTTCATGCAGTCCCCACCGCACACTGAAGCTTGAATGCGAGGTTCCTTCTTATATAAGGTTGCCCTTGCATTTCTATTGGCTGATTTTTAAATTCTTAGTCCAATCAACCGCAATTGGCGGTTTAGGGGTTAATAGGTAAGGAAGTTAATTGCAGTGGGCTATTGACAGTTTAGGGGTTAAGTAGTGTAGGGTTTTTTGCGGAGGGCTAGTGACGGTAGAGGGGTTAATAGGTTAGGACGTTTATTGCGATGGGCTCTTGGTGGTTTAGGGCTTAATAGGATTGGAAGTTTATTGCAGGGGGCTCTTGGAGGTTTAAGAGTAAAGTAGTGTAGGGGTTATTGCGGAGGGCTATTGGCGGTATTACGGTTAGGAAGTTAGGAAGTTTATTGTGATGGGCTATTTGCGGTTTAGGGGTTAATAGGTTTGGAAGTTTATTGTGGTGGGCTATTCGCGGTTTAAGGGTACATGAGTATAGTTATGAGGCTCAGTGCTATATATTTAAGAGGGATCCTTTAATTTACATCTCCAATGTCGGTGCCGATGGTGCTTGGAATATTTCGCCAGCATCGCCACTCTGTGCAATATATAATAAAACACCCCTATGAAATGCTGCCTTTAAACAGTAATGTAGGCACTTTTGAATATTTTTCTGGCATTCTCAATATCGCATCAGATCCCTTTTGAATATATCGCTGCTTTGCAGCCCTTACGATCATCAGGCCTGAGATTCCAGTTTTTTTTTTTGCTTTTTTTTTTTTTTTTCAAAATGCTTTATTGAAAATTATGTAAACAATGCAAACAATAAAAGGTGATTACATACGCAACGAGTTTCAATTATTTTGTTGACATAAAGAATAACAGATTTCTTCTTGCATGAATTACATAGGTCAGGTTGCTTACATAAGTTTTGGTTAATAAATAAGTGATGTTATAAGCAAAAAAATATTTTTTTAAACTGCACAAGATATAAAGTGAATGGTATAGTTCTTGCAGTAAGAAATATGAGTTTCAATCGTTTAGATTTGCTTGTGGGTAGTTGACTGATTTGGAGTTGGTTGGTCATTTGTCTGTTTCCTTAGTTATGTGTGGCTTGCTACGTCGTGTTTTGGGGGTGTCAATATATTGTAATGGTTTGCGGGTGGGGTTTTTAAGGTAGTGGGCAAAAGATTAGGAAGGGGTAATTTGGCAGTCTTGTTTTGGTGGTTTGTCTTGATTAAGATTTTCTTCCCAGAGAAAGCAGATTGAGTGGTAGTCATCTATATGTTTATTGCGTATATGATGGTATTTTTCCAGATTGTGAGGTTGTGTCTTTCCAAGTAAGGATTGATGGAAGATTCCTTGATTTCCAATTTTTTAGTATCAACCTTTTTGCAGAGTTGACCATAATGGTTAGTAGTGCTAATTGTAATTTGCATTTTACTTGGGTCAATTTATTGAAAAGGAAAAACCAGATATTTAGTTCAAGGGTTACAAATAGAATTTTCTCAATTTCAGTTTTAATTGCCACCCAATAGGTTTGGGAGATGGGGCATGCCCACCATATGTGTGTGGGGGGGCCTTCTGCCTTACAGCCCCTCCAACACTCTGGTGAGAGTGCGGGGAGGATGGTGAGCAGATAGTATGGTGTATAGTACCATCTGTATAGAAATTTAACATTCATTTCCATTATATATATGGAAGATGAAGATTTTGTTATGGAGGTAAAGGTTTTTAGCCACTCTTTGTGGGTTAAGGTTGTGCCAATTTCTTTCTTCCATTTCTGTATGTAGGAAGGAAGAGATGAGGTATATGTTTGCATGAGTAATTGATGTGTGAATGATAGGAGATCTTTATTCAGAGTGTCGTGGAAGCACATGCTTTTGAAACTGGTTAGATTGCATGAGCTTTTTTGGGATGTTTTGTAAGGAAATCCGAGTGTTGATTATATCTAAACCAATTAACGTGTTTATTTTCTAGGTAAGTGGCAATCTCTGGTAGAGATTCAGGTTCCCCGTTTTGCATAATTGTATGGCAGGGGGAAGATTTGGATACATGGGGGGTCAGGGTTGTATGAGTGGGTAGTTGAAAGGGGAAGTTCAAATTCTTGTTGAGGTGGTTAGCGGGGAGGGAATTGTGAAAATGTGATGATATTGTTTGATGTGTATATCCCATAGTTTAAATGTTTCTGTAGTGATTGCTGGGAGGGGTGTTGGAAGTTTTCTTTTGCTCGGGAATAACCAACATTTACTGCCAAAATGGTAGGTGTTGGATAGTAGATGTTCTAAGAGGATCCATTCTTTATAGGTTGAATGTTTGCACCAGTGTATAATTCTAGTGAAAAAAGTGGCTAGTCTGTAGTGTGTTAGGTTTGGAATCCGAAGTCCACCCAGTTCTTTGGGTCGGTAAAGTCTGGAAGTGGCTATGAGGGGTCTTTTCTGTTGCTATATGTATGAGATGATGGAATTTTGAAGGTTATGGATAAGGGGTTTCGGTATGGGGATTGGTAGGGTTTGGAAGAGGTATAACAGTTTAGGGAGGAGAATCATTTTGACAGAGTTAATCCTTCCTAGCCACAAAAGTGGTTTGTTGCTCCAGGATCGCAGGAAAGCATGTATCTTAGTTGATATGGCTTTGAAATTTGAGTTGAGTAATATGTGTATATGTGGGGATATATGGACACCTAAGTACTTTATGGAGTGGGGTTGGGTGCGGAATTGGACTAGTGTTTGTATTGATTTGAGTTAATCGGGGGAGTAGTTTAGATTTAGTGACATTTATCTTGAAGTTAGGGAAGGTGGCAGGTGCCATAAGTTTGGAGTGTTTGCATAAGGGTTGGAATTGATAAATTAGGATGCGTGTGTGTAAGAAAAAAGTAATCAGCATATAGGGTAGCTTTGTATTCCTGGTTGGCAAATCTGAGCCCTTGGATGGCTGTGTTACGTCTAAAATGGGAGGCCAAAACCTCCATGGCAAGGACAAAAAGTATGGGGTAGAAGGGGCATCCCTGCCTCGTGCCGTTGGAGATATTGCATGGGCGGGATAGGGTGTCATTTAGCTTAACTTTTGCTTGAGGGTTATTATAAAGGGAAAAAATGTTCCCTATAAAAGTTTGGTCGAAGCCGAATTGTATAAGTGTGATCTGAAAAAATCACCTGTCTAGCCTGGCAAAGGCTTTCTCCGTGTCCTTTGAAATGAACACGGAGGGGATTTTGCTTGTGTTTGCATATTCCAATTAAAGGATAAGTTTGGTGGTGTTGTCTTTGGCTTCTCTGTTTGGGGTGAAGCCAGCTTGATAAGTGTGAACTATTGATGGTAAGATAGCTTTCATGCGGGTGGCTAGTATTTTGGCGAATAGTTTGATATCTGTGTTTAGAAGTGATATCGGACGAAAGTTAGCGGGTGTGTTAGGGGCTTTGCCTGGTTTGGGAATTACCTCACTTTGTGCTTCCATCATTGATTTGTGGGAAGGGGATGGTTTCTGTAACTTCATTTAAGAGTTGGGTGAGATGGGGTAAGAGTATTGAGGAGAAAGTATGATTATATTTTCCAGTAAACCCATCTGGGCTGGGACTTTTCCGGTTGTTAAGTGATTTGAATGCCGCAAGTAGTTCTGGCTGGGAAATGGGGTTGTTGAGATTTTGAAGTTGGTCTGGTGTTAGGTTGGGCAGTTGTTCATGGTTGACATAAGTTGTCATGTTTAAGGGAGGTTCATGTACTGGTGTATCTTTTTGTATGTTATACAGTGTTGAATAGATATGTGCGATTCGGTTCGGTTTGATTTGGAAATTCTGAAAATTCTGCAAATTCGGAGATTCAGATCGAACCGAATTTCCGAATTAAAATAGTGCCGAATCTACCGAATAAATCCGAATTACTTCGGATTTATTCGGATTTATTTGGATTTATTTGGTAGATTCGGATGGCCATGGATTACACTAGTATTGTACAGTATATTAGGTTATATCACTCTGCTATGGGTTACACCTAATATACAGTACATAATACTAGTCTAATCCCACCTAACACTTACCGAAATTCCGAATTTCCGAACCGAACCGTATCGAACCGAATTTATTCGAATCCGAATGAATCCGAAACAAATCCGAACCGAATTTATTCGAATCCGAATGAATCCGAAACAAATCAGAACCGAATTGATTCAAATTTTTCCGAATTCGAATCGATCCGAACCGAAATTCTAAAAAATCCGAATCGATCCGAACCGAACCAAATTTTTTCGCCATGCACATGTCTAGTGTTGAATAGTAGTCGTGGAAGGATTGGAGAATATCTTTTGTTGTCTTAAGAGTGGTTGGGGTATTGGGGTGCTGTATTTCATTTATGTAAGACTTAAGTCTCTTTTTTTCAGTGCTCTGGCTAGGTTTGCCTGACCTATAGCTTTTATAGAAAAACATACTGTTAGTTTTTGTACGTAGTGTTTGGTATTCAATTTGCAAAAAGCTGTCCAACGCTTGCCTAGCCTTTTGTAGGTTGGTGGTAATTAAAGGGTTTGTTGGAGATAGCTTGTGGGCTCAGTCAAGGTGAGCAAATGTATCTGATAGCTCTTTGTATGTCTGTCGGTATGATTTTTGGTTTTGAGCTTTTCATTTAATTAGCTCCTCTCTGAGGACTCATTTCTTCACCTCCCAAATTGCGTATTTATTGTTTGTCGAAGGTGCGTTGAGTTGAAAATATTCCTCAATACTAGTATTGAGTTTTGTTACTGTAGCTGGGTCGTTTAGCAAGATGTCATCTAATTTCCATAAGTATGGTGTTAGAGGTGTGTCTACAAAAGATATTTTGAGTTTTACTGCTGAATGATCAGATCAAGATGTGGGTGAAATATCACATCGTTTAACTAGGGCTAGGGCTGCTTGGTTGGAGAATATATAATAAAGTCGACTATATGTTTTGTTTGGATGGGAAAAGAAGGTATAGTCTCTGGTATCATGATGAATGAAATGCCAAGTATCGTGTAGGTTAAAGGGACAATAAACCCAAATTTTTTCTTTCATGATTCAGATAGAGAATACCATTTTTAAAAAAGTTTTAAAATTATTTAATTCCCATGTTACTCTTTGTTGGAGTGATACCTAGGTAGGTAGTGTGCACATGCCTGGACTACCAGGCCTACCAGGCCTAGAAATCTTCCATCTGAGTCTTTTCCTGTTTAAATGTGTGTGAAGGGGAGAGATTTATGTAGTAGAATGCTGACTCCGCCTCTTTTGGAGGTGCCGGAGCTATGGTAGTGGGTGGTAAATGTTTTGCCAAAATATTAAGGTTCTCTATTACTTCTAAAATGTGTCTCTTGTAAAAATAGAGTGTCAACCTGCCTCTTTGAAGGGTCTAAAAGGGCTTTTGATCGTTTATAGGGTGAGTTCAGTCCATTTGCATTTTGTGTTAGAAGGGTTAACTTTTGTATTCCTTCAGTTGCGGTTTTAGACATCATGACTTTATTGTGTGTGGGGCTCTATCTTGGCATGGTAGTGGTGTAGAGGAGTGTGTGTTATAGTATTGCAGTGTTAACATGGGAAGTAGAGTTCCTGCAAGAAAAAATTGTGCATATAACAAATAAACTTAAAAACAGTTAACTGTAATGAAAAATGTAACATTGTTAACAACAATAAACATAATAACAAAAAATAAAAAGTCTCTCTTCCTATTATAGGGCATACGTGAGAGTGGTTAGCAGGTGTTATCACAAGGAGCCCTATCATACCTAGGTATATTCATTAATACAGTTGTAGTAACTGAGCATCCTGGCCATAATGAATTAGTGGGAGGGTGGAGGTAGGTGGGAAAGGGTCGGGTATGGGGAAGGGAAGATGGGGATGGGGGGGATGTTGAGAACCAGAATATATAGATTAACTGAGTTGGAAGTGGTACATTTCTACAAATTACAAAGAAATGCAATTTTCGCTGAGTTTACTTGCCCGTCCAGGATTCGGGTAGATTTCAGTGTCTCTGGGAAATAAAGGTGGGCAAGTCCCTAGGGAGACTGATCAGAACGGGTAGGACTGGAGGTAGTGTGACTTTTGAGCAAGGTGTCCACATGTTTTTTTTTTTTAGTGTGACGGTATGCCATGATTCAGCTGGCTTACATATTCCACTATTATTAGGGTCATACACTTTATGCACCAAACTATTACAGGTTCACATTAGGTGCTGTTCAGACTAATAGGATGGGCTCATTGATTTTACATGCTACACATATCAAGTTCTTAGTCTCCTAGCAACACGATATACACTCCTCTCTGCCAACATTAGAGCTTTCATAGGTCACTCCTCATCATGTTCGTACTGTAACCACGGCACTTTGGGTATACCATTTCATTCACTAGCGTTTCCATAGGTCACATGAGTAATAAGTGAGTCCAGCACCTTTGATTTTTAAAAGTTCAGATTGATGCCCGTGGGAAAAGGGCTACTGTTACCCTCTCAGCAACTTGAATATATGGAATCCACAGCACCAAATTAGGTAAAAGAAAAAACCTTTATTTTCACATTACATGCGACGTTTCGGCCTTCATGGCCTTAATCATGCATGATTAAGGCCATGAAGGCCGAAACGTTGCATGTAATGTGAAAATAAAGGTTTTTTTCTTTTACCTAATTTGGTGCTGTGGATTCCATATATCCATAGGTCACATGACCATGCTGTAACCACAGCATCAGGAAATAGATCACGGAAGGAATACACTTTTAGCGATCACAACAACGATCGTATAGAATTGGGAATATGAATATTACAAAAGGTACTGTCAATAGCTACACTAAGAATAGGAGTCACTGATTTTATCTAGTTTAAATAAGAATAATATTAAATGGGCTTAAACCGCTAGAAATGAGTATAAATATACTACCGAGTGGGATATAAAGACAATCAGTAATCATGTCATGTTTTTAAGAAATTTTAAAATTGTTTCTATATTGTCTTGTTTTTAAGAGATTATAATAGTGTTTCTATATGGTTTTTAATATGCAACATTGTAGGACAAATGTTTCCTATAGAGATGATGTTTAAATGTATATTACACATATATATGTAAATAATTTGTGTGTTTTGTTATATGCGCATTGTGTAGTAAGATTTAGCGAGCTGTGAATTTGATTAATCAAGAACCATGGTGGGCGTTACTAATTTGCTAATTTGTCAGACTTTGTTTTAAAAGAATTGTTTGTTACAAGGTGCTTTATGCCTAAGGAAACTGCAGTTCTAAGGCTGAGAAACGCATTGCATAGATAGGGGGTACATTGCACAGGCCCCCTATAGCCACTGCTTGTATGTTTTGAATTCTTGGAAGAATTGAAAGACAATCAGTAATCATGTCTTGTTTTTAAGAAAGTTTTAAATAAACCTTTTTTACTACAACCTTAGTGGAAGCACCTGTTTTGAATATATATATAAATAACTATCATTATACCATATCTGAGCCACTGAATTTGCCCACTTCTGTAGTGGATTGGACTGCACTTGCTTACCTCACTGGAGCCAGGAGAGGGTTTGCTGGTACACCCCAAGTTACTAGTTTGTTCCTACTAGTACATAAGTGTACTTTCACCAAATTTGAGTATAAATTTGGCTTGAATACCCATTTGCTTATACCTGAATATGCTGATACACACATGAGGCGCCCCTCTGTTTTATGCTTTCTTCATAGCTGGGTTACCCGGTCTCTTGGGTGTGTGGGATGCATTTTGTACTGAAGAGGGTGCTTCTATGGGGGGGGGGGTCAAGTCTGAGCGTGGAACAGATGGTCTGGATGTCATCTGGGGTCCTGTAGATAAGGCGGGTGTTGTTCCTGATGGTCCAGATGTGTGTTGGAAAGCCCCACCTGTATGGTATTCTTTTGTTCCTGAGCAAGATAGTGAGCGGAGAGAATTATTTCCTTTGTTGCAGGGTCTTGGTTGACAGATCTTAAAAAAATTGTAGGACGTTGCCCTAACTGGTTGGTTCTTTTGTGACTGGTTTAAAGGGACATAAACACACATTTTTTTCTTTTATGGTTCAGATACAGAACCCAATTTTAAACAACTTTCCAATTTGCTTTGGTTATCAAATTTTCTTAGTTTTCTTGTTATCCTTTGATGAAAAGCAAAGATGTAAACTCAAAAGTGTGCACATGTGTGCAGCACTATATGGCAGCAATTTTGCAACAATGTTATACATTAGCAGGAGCACTAGATGGCAGCACTATTTCCTGTCATCTAGTGCTTCAGACAAGGGCACACTACCTACCTAGGTATCTCTTCAACAAAGAATATAATGAAAAGGAAGCAAATTTAATAATAGAAGTAAATTAGAAATTTTTAAAAAATCGTATTATCTATCTGAATAATGAAAGAAATATTTTGGGTTTAATGTCCCTTTAAGAGCAACTCCTCCTCTTGAAAGTTCTTGAATCGTATCACCATATCCCTTTGTGGGGCAGAGTCTGGTGGTTTAGTCTTAACATCCCATGTGCCCTGACCCATGGTATGACTTCGTGAAAGGAAGGATCTTTCAGGTGCTGAAACAGATTTTGGAGGAAGACTGGGAAATCCAATTCAGGTACTCCTCGAATACGTAGGTTCTTACGTCTGCTTTAACTCTCTAAATCCTCTAGCTTGTCTTGGAGTGATAAAATGGTTTCTTGCTGGGAGGCAAGTTGTTCTGTTAATTGTTAGACATCTTCTTTAATGGTGTCTTGGTTGCTTTCCAGGGTTTCAACTTGAAAACCAAATGTATGAATGTCCTGTTTCATCCCCGCTAGTTCCTCTCTAATGCAGGATTGGACTATGTATGCTATATCTTGTTTTGAGGGTAGGCTTTGTAGGAGAGTAGCTGAGAGCTGGAAATCTTCTGTTTGGGATCTGTTGGTTTGTGGATCCTGTAAAGGAGCTATTGATGATTTCTCTCTCCGTCTATGGTTAGTAGGAGTGGTGTCTGCTGTGTCTGGGCATTGTAGAAATGAAGACATTGTGAGGGTTTTCCCTGTGCAGGTTTCACCAATTTATCCTGTTTTACATTTCGCCTGGATGCCATGTTAGGCGGTGTGTAGGTTAGGTAGTGTATTAAAGGTTAATAAGTTCCCAGTCTTAGGGTATCTTTGCTCTATGAGTGGAGGTAGGTTAGTCAGTGGTTATTATTATGAGAAGAGACAGTTCAATAAGGCTGTAAAGCAGCTTCTGTTCCAAGCTATGTTTGCTGCAGATTATCAGATCATTGGGCTGGCAAGAGAAGTTTGGCCTTGGTATAAGTTAAGGAGCAGGCTAAGGGTATAAGTCAGGGCCACTAAAGCAGCTATGCAGTCTCTGCAGGGTAAGAACTAGGTATTGTGCTCAGAGAGGTGGATGCATTGGATATGCTGTGCCTGCCAGGCCTTGTTTTCCCTTTAAGATCCCAATTTTAATGTAAAGGCATGGGTCATTTTTGCAGTATTTAAAAATTCTCTCTCTCTCCTCTTCTCTCTCCTCCTCTCTCTCCTCTTCTCTCTCCTCTCTCTCTCCATACTGAGCCCCAGCTACGAACATACTGATTGTCGTTTTATGACATTGGGTGAGAGTAATATGTGTTGACAACCTACCCTGCCTAAGCCTCTGCTTAACAACAGACTGAATAATATGTTTCTGGGGGAGACTGCTTTAACCGCTACCTTGCTTGATTACTAATTGGGTTTTCAGCTGCATTAAGGATTCTCCTCGACACCTGTGGATGTGGAGTATACTAGCATTGGAATAACTTTCTGGTTTTTCTTAACTCGATACCGGTGAATGGGTATAATTTATCCATAGGGAGCTCCCTATATATATTTTTTCATTTGGGGGTACCCTAATTTTTTTTTTTCAAATAAAGATGGCAAGAGAAAGAAGAAAAATTGATCATTAAAAATAAATGAGAAAGTTACTTAAAATTGAATGTTCTATCTGAATCATGAAAAAAAAAATGATTTGACTTTATTGTCTGCATGGAAACCTAAACTCTGGAATTAATGCCATTTTTTATTGTGAATATAAAAAGGGAGGAAGAGGTGAGAGGAGGAGAAAGTCGTAGGAAGGGAAATCAGATAGTATGGGATAGGGAGCGATAAGGAGCAGAGGAGAGAGGCAGATAACATGTGGATGAGGAGAGGGGATAAAATTCACTAAAGCTTTCTGGTCGGGCGAGATTATCTAAGAAGTCTAGACAGTACGGCAAGGTCTCTCAAAGAATTTTATAAAGCAATAAGATTTATTTGAGAGTCAGATAAATTAATCTCAGGAGCCATGTTGTGGTTGTGTTGCCACCTGTCCGCGAATGACCCAGACAGTTTGAGTTTGTATTTGTGTGTAAGGGTTTGAATCTGATTCATTTCAGACATGGACATGGAAAACAGCCACAGCCAAAAAAGGTGATATTGTGCATTTGCAACATACTCTATATGCCTACAATTATTTCTCTCTTCCATGTGCGTGTTTGAGAAGGAGTGTCAGTTCAAAGTAGAAATTAGGAGCACCGGCACTTGTAGAGTTAAAAATTCAACTTTATTTATAACACCTTAGTGTCATTAAAATTCTGTTTCCAGTTAAGGCACAAACAAAAAACAAAGGACTGTCTGAAGACAACAGCCTTACATGTTTCGGCTCAAGAAGCCGTCCTCATAAGCTGCTGTCCAGTATAGTAAAACTGACACTTTTAAAAGCAACAGACCAATCCAATTGGTCACAACCTGATTGTCAAATATATCACACCTGTTAGTTTCTACACATTGCAGGTATTTAACCCTTTATTTCCCCTATCTTGTATGCAATTTAAATTTACAAAGTTATACTCAAAAACCTACTTTTTGGGACAAAGGCAACAATAATTATATTTCTTAGATGTCTTATTCTATTTCTAATCTATTAAAAGAACTATATCTACCAATTTCTCCTGTCTCATGTCTTTTGTCAGTACAATTTGGGTTCCAATTCTAGTCTTATTATATTATATTAGAGGTGTAGTTAGTAATTTTCCTAATTTTTATTTATTCTATTTAAAACTATTCCAGTGCTATTCAAAGTGCATAAAGGAAATTTCTTTTGGACATTATCTTTGGTAGTATATATATTTCTATTACCCTATAAGCACATCTAATCTATCATTGCCAAAAATTCATAAGATCATAATCTGAGTTGAAACCATTTGGAATCCTGGTTTTTAACTTAAAAATCCAAAATACTTCCTGTCTACCTAGAATTGTTTCTCTATCCCCACCATTCTTTTGTGGAAGGATTCTTTCTATGGCGGTCCATGTGAAACTACTGGTATCTTGATTGTGAACTGTAACAAAATGTTGTACTAGTGGTGTACTGGCTAACCCAATTTTTATAGATGAAAGATGTTCCCTTATCCTAGTTCTAACCTCTCTGATTGTGAGCCCTACATATTGTTTCTGACAATCTCTACATGTTATAAGGTAAATAATGAACGTGGACCTGCAGTTCATACACATATATTTCTGATACTCTTGTCCTGTGTGTGTGGAGATGAAGCTTGCCCCTGTGTCTACCTTTGCACAGGCCACACAATTAGTATAGTGGCATTTATACATGCCTCTTGATGTCAACCAGGATGAGTCTTGTGTCAATTCCTTACTGGGTAATTTCGTTGGTGAAACCATATTTCCTATGCTCATATTTCTTTTATATGCAAACCTGCAATCTTTAACATTGATATCCGCTAAGCCATCATCCGCTCTTAAGAGAGGGAGATGTTTCCTTATTATATTGCAAATTTTAGAGTACTGACTACTATATGTGGTCACAAACAATAAGTCATTAGATTGAGCTTTCTTTTCTTTACCCCTCCTCTCTTTGTCTAATAGGTCATTTTGGTTCAATTTTATTACCGATTTTTTAGCTGATTCTATGAGATTTTTTTGGTACCCTCTCTGTTCTAACCTCTCTGTTAATAGAGTGGACTGTTCAAGGTAACTATTATCGTCAGAGCAGTTCCGTTTAAGTCGTGTGTACTGTCCTTTTGCTATCCCTCTGAATGTGCTCACTGGGTGACAGCTTGATGCATGTAGCAAATTATTCCCAGCTATGGGCTTTCTATATACTGTTGATTTTACAAATTCCCCTTTAGTTCCACTGAGAGTAACATCCAGATAATTAATCTGTTTTCTATCATGTTCTGAAGTAAATTTCAAACCTACATTGTTTGTGTTTAAACCTCCTACAAACATTTTCATTTTCTCTAGGTCTCCTTGCCAAATGAAAAGCAGGTCATCTATGAAGCGTTTGTATATTACTATATTCTCCCTGTATGGGTTTCTATCTCCAAATATGCTGCACCGCTCCCACCAACCCAAAAATAGGTTGGCATATGAGGGCGCAAATTTTGCCCCCATGGCGGTGCCGCATATCTGAAGATAGAAGACCCCTTCAAAAGAGAAATAGTTATGTTTCAGAAGGAAATCTGTGACCCTTACAACAAACTCACAGTAGTCTGGATTGTTACCATAATGCTTTTTCATGAAAAAAGCTATTGCTTGTAGTCCACACTCGTGTGGTATTGAAGAATAGAGTGATTGGACGTCCACTGTGAGCCAAGTGAACTTGTCACTCGACTCTATATCTGAAACTATCTGTAATATATGTTTAGTATCTTTTACATGGCTCCATAGATCCAAAACCATTGGTTGTAAAATGTTATCTAGCCATTCTGACAGGTGTTCTGAAAATGACCCTATTCCACTTACTATTGGTCTTCCTACCACATTCTCTGTACTCTTGTGTACTTTTGGAAGGTGATTAAATGTAGGTATCTTTGGATTGGTAACCAATAAGTACTCACTTGTGTCTGCGTCAATGAAACCCATTTCAACACCATCATCAACTAAATCTCTTAGCTTTTTATTAAAGATTTTGGTAGGATCGTTTGTTAGTGTCCTATAATTTAATGGATTGTTCAGCTGTCTTAGTGCTTCATTAACAAAATCATCCCTATTCTGAACCACTACTGTGCCTCCTTTGTCTGCGGCACGTATTACCAGGTCTTTATTCTGTGCCAATTTTTTCAATACTTCTTTTTCATTGTATGTTAAGTTGTATTTATTATTAGTCTGAGTATAATATAACTTTGTAAGATCTTGTTCCACCCTATTCTGGAACTTCTCTATTATGTTCCCTCTGCTCTGTATCGGGTAAAAGGTGGACTTTTTCTTGAATTTTGGAGTACACAATCGTGTTTCATAATTAGACATAGAATTCGGGAAAGAATTAGAAAAAGAATTTGAACTTATGAAAGACCCAGAGTCAAAAGTCAGATTAGAGATAGGGTAGTAACTAGAGATAGACCCATCCTCAGCACTTTCTTCTGCTAAAATTTCCAATGTATTCAAGTCACATAGGTGCTGAAAATCTGATTCACTAGTTTCCCTACCAATTGCAGAGCTAGGCTGAACAACCATGCTCTCATTTGGCTGGGATTCATTGGAAATATGTTTGTTCATTGAAAAGTGCTTTTTTAAGGTTAGTTTTCTAATCAGCTTATTCACATCCAATAACGTGTCAAATAGATTAAATGGACTGGTGGGAACAAAGCCCAAACCTAAACCTAACAACTTTAATTCCACATCATTCAGTGGGTAAGCTGATAGATTAATAACATTGGTGCTAGGAGAATTAATTGTAACATCTACTCCTGGTAATGTGTTCGTCTCTGTTGTGTCCTGCGAGGATACCTTCCTCTTGTTGATCCTGTGGTATCTCGCCCCCCCCCCCCGTCTTGTTTGGGCTGGGTGATGCAAAAAACCTGATTCATTTCAGTTCTCTCAATGTTATCTGGATTATACCTTCCTCTTGTTGATCCTGTGGTATCTCGCCCCCCCCCCCGTCTTGTTTGGGCTGGGTGATGCAAAAAACCTGATTCATTTCAGTTCTCTCAATGTTATCTGGATTATTAATCTGATTACCTCCACTAGAGACTGATTCTAGTACTGGTGTACTGTACTTTGATTTAGAACCTTTCTGGGTATATTTTACTATTGACACTGGTTGTTGTGTGTTTATTTTGGGTGTAACTACCTGTAATTGATTGTTTTCTATTGGTGTGGTTATTTGTTGACTATAACCTGCTTTCCCTATCTGTTGTTGATCATAATGATAGTTACTCACAACCTGGCTATTCTGATGATTACTCACAGTTTGGCTACTCTGTACAATATGCCTTGTGTCTTCTTCTCCCCCAGAAAATGAGCTATCTCCTGTTCCTTCAGTTTCACTATCAGAGAATTGGATATGTCTTCCACTTCTACCTCTTCCCCTGTGTCTACGGCCTCTACCTCTGCCTCTGTTGCCAAAATTATTCCTTTGATTAAAATCCCGTCTGGTTTGAAATCTCTCTTTTCTATTCCAGACATAGACCATATTATTTGTATAATCTAACTGGTCCCTAACAAATTTTGAATGTTTCCTGTCTAATAATACTTTTTTGGCTTCAGCCACAATATCTTGCAAAGTTTGGTCAAATACAGGATAATTAGCATGTTCACTCCTAATATTCAATTCATCTTGTATAAGAGTTATTACATTTTTTACACTAAGCAGTTGGTTTGTCTTATACTGTATCAGTAGTTGCATCAACCTGAACGAACAATCAGATAAAACATCATTCCACTGATTAATAAAAGCTCTGTCATCTGTCAAAAATGTTGGATATTTGTTTAACCGTAAACCTCTAGGTATAATATTGAGTTTAGTATAATTTTCCAATGTCCAAATGTCCCATTTTAATTTATTTTCTCGTATTAAGTTAGACTCCATTTCCTCAAATAATGCAGAAAGTGTATGTTTGGATCTGTCCATGGAAAATATGGTTTCACATTCAGGGTTAATAACATCCCTTTCCTGTGCACTCCTTAATGACTTGAATACATTGGAAATTTTAGCAGAAGAAAGTGCTGAGGATGGGTCTATCTCTAGTTACTACCCTATCTCTAATCTGACTTTTGACTCTGGGTCTTTCATAAGTTCAAATTCTTTTTCTAATTCTTTCCCGAATTCTATGTCTAATTATGAAACACGATTGTGTACTCCAAAATTCAAGAAAAAGTCCACCTTTTACCCGATACAGAGCAGAGGGAACATAATAGAGAAGTTCCAGAATAGGGTGGAACAAGATCTTACAAAGTTATATTATACTCAGACTAATAATAAATACAACTTAACATACAATGAAAAAGAAGTATTGAAAAAATTGGCACAGAATAAAGACCTGGTAATACGTGCCGCAGACAAAGGAGGCACAGTAGTGGTTCAAAATAGGGATGATTTTGTTAATGAATCACTAAGACAGCTGAACAATCCATTAAATTATAGGACACTAACAAATGATCCTACCAAAATCTTTAATAAAAAGCTAAGAGATTTAGTTGATGATGGCGTTGAAATGGGTTTCATTGACGCAGACACAAGTGAGTACTTATTGGTTACCAATCCAAAGATACCTACATTTAATCACCTTCCAAAAGTACACAAGAGTACAGAGAATGTGGTAGGAAGACCAATAGTAAGTGGAATAGGGTCATTTTCAGAACACCTGTCAGAATGGCTAGATAACATTTTACAACCAATGGTTTTGGATCTATGGAGCCATGTAAAAGATACTAAACATATATTACAGATAGTTTCAGATATAGAGTCGAGTGACAAGTTCACTTGGCTCACAGTGGACGTCCAATCACTCTATTCTTCAATACCACACGAGTGTGGACTACAAGCAATAGCTTTTTCATGAAAAAGCATTATGGTAACAATCCAGACTACTGTGAGTTTGTTGTAAGGGTCACAGATTTCCTTCTGAAACATAACTATTTCTCTTTTGAAGGGGTCTTCTATCTTCAGATATGCGGCACCGCCATGGGGACAAAATTTGCGCCAACCTATTTTTGGGTTGGTGGGAGCGGTGCAGCATATTTGGAGATAGAAACCCATACAGGGAGAATATAGTAATATACAAACGCTTCATAGATGACCTGCTTTTCATTTGGCAAGGAGACCTAGAGAAAATGAAAATGTTTGTAGGAGGTTTAAACACAAACAATGTAGGTTTGAAATTTACTTCAGAACATGATAGAAAACAGATTAATTATCTGGATGTTACTCTCAGTGGAACTAAAGGGGAATTTGTAAAATCAACAGTATATAGAAAGCCCATAGCTGGGAATAATTTGCTACATGCATCAAGCTGTCACCCAGTGAGCACATTCAGAGGGATAGCAAAAGGACAGTACACACGACTTAAACGGAACTGCTCTGACGATAATAGTTACCTTGAACAGTCCACTCTATTAACAGAGAGGTTAGAACAGAGAGGGTACCAAAAAAATCTCATAGAATCAGCTAAAAAATCGGTAATAAAATTGAACCGAAATGACCTATTAGACAAAGAGAGGAGGGGTAAAGAAAAGAAAGCTCAATCTAATGACTTATTGTTTGTGACCACATATAGTAGTCAGTACTCTAAAATTTGCAATATAATAAGGAAACATCTCCCTCTCTTAAGAGCGGATGATGGCTTAGCGGATATCAATGTTAAAGATTGCAGGTTTGCATATAAAAGAAATATGAGCATAGGAAATATGGTTTCACCAACGAAATTACCCAGTAAGGAATTGACACAAGACTCATCCTGGTTGACATCAAGAGGCATGTATAAATGCCACTATACTAATTGTGTGGCCTGTGCAAAGGTAGACACAGGGGCAAGCTTCATCTCCACACACACAGGACAAGAGTATCAGAAATATATGTGTATGAACTGCAGGTCCACGTTCATTATTTACCTTATAACATGTAGAGATTGTCAGAAACAATATGTAGGGCTCACAATCAGAGAGGTTAGAACTAGGATAAGGGAACATCTTTCATCTATAAAAATTGGGTTAGCCAGTACACCACTAGTACAACATTTTGTTACAGTTCACAATCAAGATACCAGTAGTTTCACATGGACCGCCATAGAAAGAATCCTTCCACAAAAGAATGGTGGGGATAGAGAAACAATTCTAGGTAGACAGGAAGTATTTTGGATTTTTAAGTTAAAAACCAGGATTCCAAATGGTTTCAACTCAGATTATGATCTTATGAATTTTTGGCAATGATAGATTAGATGTGCTTATAGGGTAATAGAAATATATATACTACCAAAGATAATGTCCAAAAGAAATTTCCTTTATGCACTTTGAATAGCACTGGAATAGTTTTAAATAGAATAAATAAAAATTAGGAAAATTACTAACTACACCTCTAATATAATATAATAAGACTAGAATTGGAACCCAAATTGTACTGACAAAAGACATGAGACAGGAGAAATTGGTAGATATAGTTCTTTTAATAGATTAGAAATAGAATAAGACATCTAAGAAATATAATTATTGTTGCCTTTGTCCCAAAAAGTAGGTTTTTGAGTATAACTTTGTAAATTTAAATTGCATACAAGATAGGGGAAATAAAGGGTTAAATACCTGCAATGTGTAGAAACTAACAGGTGTGATATATTTGACAATCAGGTTGTGACCAATTGGATTGGTCTGTTGCTTTTAAAAGTGTCAGTTTTACTATACTGGGCAGCAGCTTATGAGGACGGCTTCTTGAGCCGAAACATGTAAGGCTGTTGTCTTCAGACAGTCCTTTGTTTTTTGTTTGTGCCTTAACTGGAAACAGAATTTTAATGACACTAAGGTGTTATAAATAAAGTTGAATTTTTAACTCTACAAGTGCCGGTGCTCCTAATTTCTACTTTGAACTGACACTCCTTCTCAAACACGCACATGGAAGAGAGAAATAATTGTAGGCATATAGAGTATGTTGCAAATGCACAATATCACCTTTTTTGGCTGTGGCTGTTTTCCATGTCCATGTCTGAAATGAATCAGATTCAAACCCTTACACACAAATACAAACTCAAACTGTCTGGGTCATTCGCGGACAGGTGGCAACACAACCACAACATGGCTCCTGAGATTAATTTATCTGACTCTCAAATAAATCTTATTGCTTTATAAAATTCTTTGAGAGACCTTGCCGTACTGTCTAGACTTCTTAGATAATCTCGCCCGACCAGAAAGCTTTAGTGAATTTTATCCCCTCTCCTCATCCACATGTTATCTGCCTCTCTCCTCTGCTCCTTATCGCTCCCTATCCCATACTATCTGATTTCCCTTCCTACGACTTTCTCCTCCTCTCACCTCTTCCTCCCTTTTTATATTCACAATAAAAAATGGCATTAATTCCAGAGTTTAGGTTTCCATGCAGACAATAAAGTCAAATCATTTTTTTTTTCATGATTCAGATAGAACATTCAATTTTAAGTAACTTTCTCATTTATTTTTAATGATCAATTTTTCTTCTTTCTCTTGCCATCTTTATTTGAAAAAAAAAAATTAGGGTACCCCCAAATGAAAAAATATATATAGGGAGCTCCCTATGGATAAATTATACCCATTCACCGGTATCGAGTTAAGAAAAACCAGAAAGTTATTCCAATGCTAGTATACTCCACATCCACAGGTGTCGAGGAGAATCCTTAATGCAGCTGAAAACCCAATTAGTAATCAAGCAAGGTAGCGGTTAAAGCAGTCTCCCCCAGAAACATATTATTCAGTCTGTTGTTAAGCAGAGGCTTAGGCAGGGTAGGTTGTCAACACATATTACTCTCACCCAATGTCATAAAACGACAATCAGTATGTTCGTAGCTGGGGCTCAGTATGGAGAGAGAGAGGAGAGAGAAGAGGAGAGAGAGGAGGAGAGAGAAGAGGAGAGAGAGAGAATTTTTAAATACTGCAAAAATGACCCATGCCTTTACATTAAAATTGGGATCTTAAAGGGAAAACAAGGCCTGGCAGGCACAGCATATCCAATGCATCCACCTCTCTGAGCACAATACCTAGTTCTTACCCTGCAGAGACTGCATAGCTGCTTTAGTGGCCCTGACTTATACCCTTAGCCTGCTCCTTAACTTATACCAAGGCCAAACTTCTCTTGCCAGCCCAATGATCTGATAATCTGCAGCAAACATAGCTTGGAACAGAAGCTGCTTTACAGCCTTATTGAACTGTCTCTTCTCATAATAATAACCACTGACTAACCTACCTCCACTCATAGAGCAAAGATACCCTAAGACTGGGAACTTATTAACCTTTAATACACTACCTAACCTACACACCGCCTAACATGGCATCCAGGCGAAATGTAAAACAGGATAAATTGGTGAAACCTGCACAGGGAAAACCCTCACAATGTCTTCATTTCTACAATGCCCAGACACAGCAGACACCACTCCTACTAACCATAGACGGAGAGAGAAATCATCAATAGCTCCTTTACAGGATCCACAAACCAACAGATCCCAAACAGAAGATTTCCAGCTCTCAGCTACTCTCCTACAAAGCCTACCCTCAAAACAAGATATAGCATACATAGTCCAATCCTGCATTAGAGAGGAACTAGCGGGGATGAAACAGGACATTCATACATTTGGTTTTCAAGTTGAAACCTTGGAAAGCAACCAAGACACCATTAAAGAAGATGTCTAACAATTAACAGAACAACTTGCCTCCCAGCAAGAAACCATTTTATCACTCCAAGACAAGCTAGAGGACTTAGAGAGTTAAAGCAGACGTAAGAACCTACGTATTCGAGGAGTACCTGAATTGGATTTCCCAGTCTTCCTCCAAAATCTGTTTCAGCACCTGAAAGATCCTTCCTTTCACGAAGTCATACCATGGGTCAGGGCACATGGGATGTTAAGACTAAACCACCAGACTCTGCCCCACAAAGGGATATGGTGATACGATTCAAGAACTTTCAAGAGGAGGAGTTGCTTATGAGGACGGCTTCTTGAGCCGAAACATGTAAGGCTGTTGTCTTCAGACAGTCCTTTGTTTTTTGTTTGTGCCTTAACTGGAAACAGAATTTTTTTTATTTTTTTATTTATTGAAGAAAGATTACATACAATAAATGTTAAACAAACACCAAAGGTTGACTAGTTTCATTTTGTACAAAGGGTAATTGGAGTCATAGTACGCAGGTTAAAGTTACTTTCTAGTCTTTTGTGTGTATTTTTTCCAACACAAACTTATACAAACAATTAAACTTATAAAAATAAACATAAACAACTGTGTTCACTTTACAAAGTACTTATTGAAGCTACGATCCAGCTGAAAGAAGTCCATTTCTCTTCATGGGGTATAAAGTTCTATATCTCATTTCTCATACCTCAACCGGATCTCCTCTGCGGAGTAGATTATTATATATGGAACATCACTATAGGGTGGGGAGATATAAGCAGATTCCATACAGGACATTTCTCAGGCAATTAGAATTCATGATGCAATACAAGAAGAGAGGAAAGTCGAGAAGAAGAGAGAAATGAAAAGAAGAGTGAAGAACGGAGAAGAGAAGTAAAAAGAATAGTAAGAGTAAGGAAAAGAGCAGGAGCTAAGGAGGGGGGAGAGGGTGCCCCCGGAGGGGGGGGGGGAGACCAGTCCAAGCACGTCCAGAGGCTGGTTCCCATAAGGTCAAATAAAATTGGTATGTTATGAACTATATGTGTATTCATCCCATAAAAATTTGATCTCCGGAAAAGCTATACGAGAATTATTTTTAAGATGGCCGTATTCCTCTAGGTCTAGGAGTTCATCAACTCTGTCAATCCACATATCTTTTGAAGGGGTCAGGAGGCTCTTCCAGTGTCTGGCTATTAATGATTTTGCGGCATTAAGGCAGATCTGTATAAGGAGGGATCTCAATCTACATTTAACTTTGGGGAGGTCATTTAATAATGCTATTCTTGGGGTTAGTGAAAAGTTCTGTGTGAGGATTTTCTTAAGAAAAGATTCTATTGATTGCCATAAAGGTGTTATCTTAGGGCATTGCCACCAAATGTGAATTAAAGAACCGTGTCCTCCGCAGCCTCTCCAACACATTCTAGATGCCTCAGGGTAAATTGAATGTAGGCGAGTGGGGGTCAAGTACCATCTTGTAAGTACTTTAAAATTTAGTTCTAAGATTTGTGGCGAGGTAGAAGATTTACGTGTTTTATGGAAAATATTTCTCCACTCTATTTTGTCCAAGTCTAGGTGTAAGTCTTGTTGCCATTTGATTGTGTAAGTAGGGAGTAATGCATTGTCATGGGTTTGTAGTTGCTTATGGGACAACGACAAAGGGTGGCAGATTGTTTTATTCTGTAAGCATAGCAATTCAAATGGTGTGGGTGATCTCAGGAGGTCTGCTTTATGTGGGGAAGATGCTATATAGTGTGAAAGTTGTGCATGTTTTAGCCAGTTCCCAGGGCGTCCCCCACACAATTCAATAAATTTATCTGTGCTTATTAATTTCCCATTTTCTACAAACTTGGCCAGGGGCCATGTATAATCCCATTCCTGAGTTCTGCGAAATTTGTTGTCTAGTCCCCCTACTAATTCTGCATTCTGAGGAATTGGAAAAAGAGGTGAACGAAGATGAGTAATGTAATTTTTAGTAGATCTGATCAAGTCCCAAGTATGAAAAAGATGTCTATGTATAGCTACTGTCTTGCATTGCATTGGTCTGAGTTCCCCAGATACCCAGCAAACCGCCCCCACTTTTGGGATCTGTAGTAAATGTGAGTCTATGGACACCCAGGCCTTATTGTCCGTAGAGCCATGCCAGTCCAGAACTCTCTGTAGAGTGACTGCCATGTAATACTCCCTAATATTTGGCAGGCCTAGCCCTCCCATGTCAGTGGTCCTATATAATGTAGTTCTATTTATCCGAGGTTTCAGTGTGCCCCACACAAAGGCATTGATTATAGATTGTAGTTGAGATATGTAACTGTTGGGAAGAGAAATGGGAATAGTTTGTAAGATATAAAGAATCCTGGGCAAAGTGGTCATTTTTATGGATTGAATCCTCCCCCACCAAGATAAAGGTCTGTCCGACCACGTTGAGAGGTCTTTTTGTATATTTTGTAGTAAGGGTCTATAGTTTTTCTCAAATAATGTGGTATAATTGGGGGAGAGGACAATGCCTAAGTATTTAACTGATACAGGTTGTAATTTGAGGGAGCAAGTTTGTGCTAATTGTTGAAAGTCAATGGGATCCATAGAGATGTTTAGAATTTCCGATTTTTGAAGATTTATAGAAAAATTAGAAAAGTTACCAAATTTTTGGAGGGTTTCTAGAAGGGCAGGTATTGTAGTACTCGGTGAGGTCAATGAAAACAGCAAATCATCTGCATATAGGGCAATTTTGAAATCATGAGGGCCAATTGGGATTCCTAAGATACTTTGGTTCATTCTGACATAGGATGCTAGGACCTCCATAGACAGTATAAAAAGTAATGGGGACAATGGGCACCCCTGTCGGGTACCATTGGTAATTTGAAAGGGATCAGAGAGGGCACCATTGACTCTCACTCTAGCTGACGGGGAGGAGTATAAACTAAAAATTCTATTTATCATTTTCTCTCCAAAACCGAAAGATTTTAATGTGACCCTGAGAAAGCTAAAGTTTATACGGTCGAAAGCCTTCTCAGCGTCGACTGTGATAAAGACTGATTTAATTTTATTATGTTGGGCATGAGAGGCCAGAAGAATCGCTCTTATGGTGTTGTCCCGTGCCTCACGTGATGGGACAAAACCAACCTGGTCCGTATGTATCAGATCTTGAATTATAGAATTTATTCTTTTAGATAGAATTTTGCCCAGGATCTTTAGATCAGAATTTAATAATGAGATTGGTCTGTAATTACTGGTGTCTTCAGGATTTCTGTCTGGTTTTAAGATAACTGCTATATGGGCTTCCTGCATCGTGTGTGAGAGCAGTCTATTATCGTCTATTGAGTTAAACAATTCTAATAGATGCGGGGCTAATATATTTCTAAATTGTTTATAGTAGGCATTTGTAAGGCCATCAGGGCCAGGGCTTTTTCTCATGGGAAGGTCTTTGATGGTGTTGAGGATTTCCAACAGTGTAATTGGTTCCTCCATTTTCTCTGTTTGGGCCGCCGTAAGTGTGTTTAATTGTGCTCCTTCAATGTATTCGCTCATTTGTGTAGTGTGGAATGGGGAGGAGTCTTCTCCAAGGTTATACAGTTGATGATAGTATTTACTAAATTGGTCTGCGATCTGCTTGCTGTCGTGTGTTACAGTCCCATCAGCCTTTTTTATACTATATATGTGTGACTTAGTGGTTTTTGCTCTCAGGGCTCTTGCTAGGAACGCGCCAGCTCGGTTACCCTCATGGAAATATACCTTTCTCAGGTAGAGAGCTCGTCTCTGAGCTTCTCTAGTCAATAAGTGATTTAGTTCTTTCCTAACCTTAGTCAGTTCTATTTGGATCTTAGAGTCCTTAGGGGTCTGTTTGTGTTGTAATTCTAGGGAGTTCAACTTGTCCGTGTTATGAGTTATAGCTTGATTAAATTGTTTTCGCAACCTAGACCTCTGTTTAATGTACTCTCCCCTGACTACGGCTTTATGCGCGTCCCATAGGGTACGTGGTGAGATTTCAGGCAATGAGTTATGTTGAAAATATTCTTGTATGGTCTGGAGCATTTTAATATTAGTGGGAGTGTGATGTAGTAGGGACTCGTCTAACCTCCATATAAAAGGACATGGTGGGCCTTCTGACCATTCCATAGAGAGCGTAATAAGAGAGTGGTCCGACCAGGCCGTCGGACTTATGTCAGAGTCTCTAACTTGTCCTAGACTAAGTTGGTCAACTAATAGATAGTCAATGCGGGTGTACTGAGACCATGGGTTAGAGAAGAATGAATAGTTACGCTGAAGAGGGTGTTGTATCCTCCAAATGTCAACTACGCCTGATTTTTTGAGAAAGTCATAAACTATATTTGGGGGCCTTGATGTGGGGTTAGGTTTAGTGGAGGTAGAGTCTAATTTGGGGTCGAGGATAACGTTAAAATCACCTCCTATGATTAGAGATCCCTTCCTATGTTCTGCAATTAGGGCTGTGAGTTTCTTAAAGAAGGGTACTCTCTTAAAGTTAGGAGCATAAACGTTTACCAACGTGATTGGGCGCTGGAACAGGAGTCCTACAAGGATTAGGATTCTGCCCTCTTTATCGGAGACTTTATGTAATAATTGAAATTCTATGTTCTTATGAAATAATGTCCCAACCCCGTTTTTTTTCTTATGTGTTGATCCAAAATACCCAGTGGGATAAAACTTAGAGAGGAATTTGGGTTCAGCAGTGTTTAAAAAATGTGTCTCCTGGATAAATATAATGGAATTGCTATATTTTTCAAACTCTCTCAAAGCAATTGATCTCTTTATAGGAGAATTGAGCCCATTCGCATTTTGCGAAAGGAAGTTCACTGTTCTATGTGTCATTCTTAAAATGTGTGTGTTGTCGTCTAATATCTATGGGTTTCTTACCTGAATCTTCCAAACGGGTGGATTCTGTCGGTCTCCCCCCCCCCAGAGGGAATGAGAAGTGATATACAGAGGAAAAAGAAAAGCTGGGATGAAGCATCATATTGCCTGTGTGAACAAATAAACATTAGAACAATAAAACTGACAAACCAAACAAATACAAAAAATGTGTGCAGTAAAACATTGGCTAAACACAAAGTAAGGCTATATCTTCCAATATAGCAAATAGATTTGGGATTAGGATTAGAAGTAAGGTTATAGGGGGTGAACATCAAGAGATGTTACTACTCCCAGGGTAAAGGAAGCAATAGGAAGGGGAGACAAGGGACAAGAGGTGTACATTCAAAAGATAAAAAAAAAACACTATTTGAAGCGGTGACTGGAACAGTGCATAGTTCCTAATGTCTAGGAGGTGACAAGAAAACACTGTCTATGTATATTTCATGGATGTCTTTCTTTGGATCCTGAGGGGGTTCCACCTGAGGATGGGAAGCCCTTTCTTTTCCTGGAAACAGTGGACCACTCAGGTCTTTGAGGCTTAGGTTTGTGGGCATCCTTTGGGTTCTTGTTTTCAGATATGGATGGTAAAGAGGGCGTTGGGATGCCCAGGTCAGAGCAAAAAGTCTCAATATCTTCTGGGTCTCGATAGGTGTAGATCTTATTTTCTTTAATCACTTTTAAGGAGAAGGGAAAGCCCCAACGATAGGGTATACCCAAATCTTTGAGGTGTAGTGTTAAGTATCTGGCTTCCTTTCTTTTGAAAAGAGTTGTAGGACTAAGGTCCGCGTATATTTGAATGTCTTTTCCTTGAAAGCTTATTGGAGACTGCTTCCTGGATGCCGTTAGGATATCTTCTTTGTCAGAGTATTTGTGAAACTTTATTATGATGTCTCGTGGAGGTTCTTTCGCTGATGGTTGTGGTCTGAGTGCTCTGTGAGCTCTATCTAGAACCAGAGGGGAGGCAGCGTTGTTTTTAAGTAAATGTTCAAAAAGTTGCTGAAGATATGAATTTATTTGTGGAGGTGTAATATCTTCGGGTACCCCTCTGATTCTTAGATTCTGTCTTCTGTTACGATTATCTAAATCTTCTATTTGAGATTGTAATAAAAGAATGGTGGCGTTTTGTTGCTCCACTTCGCACGCCATGTTGTTAGTGTCCGAAGTTAATTCCTCAGTTTGTTCTTCAATTTGCAATATTCTCTGACCCAGATCTGTTATTTCTCTTTTCACTTCTGTGAGGCTGTCTTTAATCATCTGGCTCACTTGAACCATGAAAACTTTAAAGTCTTCTTTGGAGGGTAACAGCAACAGGTCAGCTTTTGTGAGAGGGTGATCTGTGTCTTGACGTGGCAATGCTGAACCCCTGTCTTCTGAGTCGTTAGATGCTGGGGATTGGGGTGAGGGGATGACCGTCTCTGTTGTTTTAAAGTAAGCATCCATCTTTGCCCCAGTAGGAATAGATGTTTTCCCAGTCTTGTCTATCCTAGACGTTCTTTTGGTGTTCATGTTGAGTAAAATAGTAAGCTCCTTTTTCCTTTTCTCTGTTTATATTTATTTATTTATTTTTTTAATTTTTATTTTATGAGACTTTAAGGGTTTATTAATCCGGTCAGCAAGTCCCCTTTACACGAGTAGATTGTTGTGTTAAATAGTGTCAGATCTCACTCATGTGGTAGTAAAGCATGTGAACTTAGATATGGCAGGTATATTGAATGCGACATGCAGCCAGATATAAATAGATATCCTGTGAGTAGCGATCTATGAAAAAAGTCAACAGTCTATATCTTTCTCAGAGTCATTTTGTGCAAAAAAGACCCACTTGTGCAGAAGGTTTAACCTTAGTGTCTTTTGTATATCTCACCATGAAACCTGGGGTATTAAGCTTGAGGGAATACTGCGCCTCGCCTCTCACGTGGAGTTATGGTAGGTGTAATGGAGATTGTGACATAAGAAAAGGCTCAGCGCAGCATCGCCCTGCGGATTTAAGGTCTCCTCATTAGACGTGTAATTACGGTGTTAGCGGTCAGCTTATTGGGTGTAAGCGCTACTCACTGCAAGTAAAAAGGATCCTTATGTCTTCGCCCCGATCAGCTTCTGAGCGAGATGTGCGCATTTTCTTTGTAGGCCGCAATGTCGTCTGTAGCTTGCGACAGCACCGTGCTTAAATGTGAGCCAAAGTTGGTCGGGTGGCTTCAGATTGTGCCAGTGCCTCAGCGGAGCATGTCCCATAAAATTTAAAAGACTCTTGTCCCTTAAACAGAGCTGTACCCTAGGGCTAGTATCAGAGCACTATGTAGTTGCGGCCATTCTCGCTCCCGGCCGGCTCCGCCCCCTGGAAACAGAATTTTAATGACACTAAGGTGTTATAAATAAAGTTGAATTTTTAACTCTACAAGTGCCGGTGCTCCTAATTTCTACTTTGAACTGCTATTGAACTTTACCCACAGTGAGCACGGCAGCTTTGTTTTGAAGCGGTTTCAGGACTATTTCCATCTGGTAAATCATTCCGGAACAAGCAAAGGCAGAGGTGAGCAGACGTCATCAGACGCATCAGAGGCGTAACCGCGTCCCCCGTTGCGACGAGCTGAGGAGGGTATGGCAGGCTGAATGGAGAACGCTGAGGAGTACTAGAAAGTACCGGCCAAGATCCGAGAGAGGATTGTTGCAGCGTCGGAACCAGAGCCTCTACCCAGGGACCGGCAGGCAGACACGGGGGGCACGGTAAGGTAACCCTTATCCACTTTATGGAACTTTTACCAAAATCATTATTATTGTTGCTATGAACGTACGCTCCTAAACTTACCTCTGCTTGGGCTATAAGCCATGTTTGGTAACTTTAAATATACCAGCATTTTATATATCAGCCTTTGCCACGGATGATGTTTTTTGCTGTTTAATCTTGGTTGAACATTTGAGAAGGAGTGTGTCTGTGTGTGTGAGAGTGTGTTTTTCTTTGTGTTTGTCAGTGTCTTTCTGTGCGTGGGAGTCTGTGTGTGAAGAGTGCTTTTATGTTTGAGAGTTAGTGTGTGAGAGAGAATGTGTTTGAGAGTGTGTGTTAGTGTGTGTGAGAGAGAGTGTGTGTGAGAAAGCGTTAGTGTCTGCATGTTTGAGTGTTATAGTGTGAGTATGTGTATGTGAGTGTGTGTTATAGTGAGTGTGTTATAGTGTGTGAGTGTGAGCATGTGAGAGAGAGACCTATTTATGAAATGTCTGTCTGTCTGCGGATCCGGTCCGACAGACATCGCTGAATGCGGAGAGCAATACGCTCTCCGTATTCAGCATTGCACCAGCAGCTCTTGTGAGCTGCTGGTGCAACGCCGCCCCCTGCAGACTCGCGGCCAATCAGCCGCCAGCAGGGGGGTGTCAATCAATCCAATCGTACTCGATTGGGTTGAATTCCGGAGATGTCTGTCCGCCTGCTCATATGCTAATTTCTAAGCTGTTGAGCTGCCTCTTATCACAGTGCATTTTAACAGTTTTTGACAGTTAGACACTGCTAGTTCATGTGTGTCATATAGATACAATTGTGCTCACTCCCATGGAGTTATTTATGAGTCAGCACTTACTGGCTAAAATGCATGTCTGTCAAAAGAACTGAGATAAGGGGCAGTCTGCAGAGGCTTAGATACAAGGTAATCACACTGCTAAAAAGTGTACTAATATAACAGTGTTTGTTATGCAAAACTGGGGTATGGGTAATAAAGGGATTATATATTTTTCTAAACAATAAAAATTCTCGAGTAGACTGTCCCTTTAAGACAACCTCAGACACTCAATTTAAACCTTGATACTGCTTTCTGAAGTTGAGAAATGCAAGAGCTCCTGGTTAAAACAAGAATTCTATGATGTGCATAAAAACTGCTAAGGTGCCCTCTAACTTTTAAGGTTAGCAGCTAAAATCTAGCATGCTTTACATAGAAGTAAAGTTTGGGGATACAAATTCCCATTTCTGGTATTCATGCTTCATCAGTGCTGCAGTATGCTGGTATCCAAAAAATGTTTGGCCATTTATTGTGATGCATCAGTGACGTGTCATCATATGAGGCAGCACTTCACCTGTCATATGTGTGTAATTACACTTTATTAATAATGTTTAAAAAAATAATATATTTTTTTAAAGTTTTTATATATTATTTTTTTTGTATCCCATGGTGCCCCCCCTGCCGCCGCTGACACCATGCAAAAAATATAATTAGCATAGCCATCCATCAAGATTCCATATTGTGCAAATAAGGAGAGGCTCCCCCTCCTTTGCACAATATGGATGTGTTAGAGCATGGAAGAGCAGGCCCACTAGAGACTGCCACCCAGTGGCGCTTAAAACGCAGCCCATACCACTCAATAGAGGTCAACTTACCTGCATTCGACGGCCCCAATACGCTCGCCTAAGATCGCCTAATATCGCTGCCGCGGACCTGAATACGTTCGCCAAATTTATCAAGAAAGCTGTCAAAAAGCCATGCACCAAGTACGGAGCAATGAGCAGCGGACTGTTGTTAACTAACAGTCATCGATCTCGCTGCTCTTCGGCTTATTCGCAGCTTTCTTGGTATACTGTCACTAAGCACCCACATTATACTATACTGTTTACCCCCTAAACCGCCGCTTCCGGAGCCCGCCACAACTATAATAAATATATTAACACCTAAACTGCTGCTCCCGGACCCCGCTGCAACTATAATAAATATATTAACCCCTAAACCGCCGCTCCCGGACCCCGCCGCAACTATAATAAATATATTAACCCCTAAAACGCCGCTCCCAGACCCCGCCGCAACTATAATAAATATATTTACCCCTAAACCATCGCTCCCGGACCCCGCCGCAACTATAATAAATATATTAACCCCTAAACCGCCGCTTCCGGACCCCGCCGCAACTATAATAAATATATTAACCCCTAAACCACCGCTCCCGGACCCCGCCGCCACCTACATTATACCTATTAACCCCTAATCTCCCGCCCCCTATACCGCCGCCACCTACATAAAGTTATTAACCCCTATCCTGCCGATCCCGGACCCGCCGCAACTAAATTGTTTAACCCCTAAACCGCCGCTCCCGGAGCCCACCGCCACCTACATTATATTTATTAACCCCTAATCTGCCCCCCCCTACACCGCCACCACTATATTAATTTTATTAACCCCTAAACCTAAGTCTAACCCTAACCCTAACACCCCCCTAACTTCAATATAATTTAAATAAATATAAATAAATATTCCTATTATTAACTAAATAATTCCTATTTAAAACTAAATACTTACCTATAAAATAAACCCTAAGATAGCTACAATATAATTAATAATCACATTATAGCTATTTTAGGATTTATTTTTATTTTACAGGCAACTTACAGGTATTTATTTTAACTAGGTACAATAGTTATTGAATAGTTATTAACTATTTACTAACTATCTAGCTAAAATAAATACAAAAGTACCTGTAAAATAAAACCTAACCTAAGTTACAATTACACCTAACACTATACTACAATTAAATAAATTAAATTAATTAAATACAATTACCTACAATTAAATAAAATTAACTAAAATTAACTAAAGTACAAAAAAACACAAACACTAAATTACAGAAAATAAAAAAAAATTACAAGAATTTTAAACTAATTACACCTAATCTAAGCCCCTAATAAAATAAAAAATCCCCCCAAAATAATAAAATTCCCTACCCTATACTAAATTACAAATAGCCCTTAAAAGGGCTTTTTGCGGGGCATTGCCCCGAAGTAATCAGCTCTTTTACCTGAAAAAAAAGAAATACAACCCCCCAACATTAAAACCCACCACCCACACACCCAACCCTACTCTAAAACCCACCCAACCCCCCTTAAAAAAACCTAACACTAACCCCCTGAAGATCACCCTACCTTGAGCCGTCTTCACCCAGCCGGGCCTAAGTCCTCAACGAATCCGGGCGAAGCGGTCCTCCAGATGGGCAGAAGTTTTCATCCAATCCAGCCAGAAGAGGTCCTCCAGATGGGCAGAAATCTTCATCCAAGCGGCATCTTCTATCTTCTTCCATCCGACGAGGAGCGGCTGCATCTTGAAGACATCCGATTCGGAGCATCCATCGATCCCGACGACTAAGCGAAGAATGACGGTTCCTTTACATGACGTCATCGAAGATGGCGTCCCTTGAAATCCTCGTCGGATGGAAGAGGATAGAAGATGCCGTCTGGATGAAGATTTCTGCCCATCTGGAGGACCTCTTCTGGCCGGATTGGATGAAGACTTCTGCCCATCTGGAGGACCACTTCGCCTGGATTCGTTGAGGACTTAGGCCCGGCTGGGTGAAGACGGCTCAAGGTAGGGTGATCTTCAGGGGGCTAGTGTTAGGTTTTTTTAAGGGGGGTTTGGGTGGGTTTTAGAGTAGGGTTGGGTGTGTGGGTGGTGGGTTTTAATGTTGGGGGGGTTGTATTTCTTTTTTTTCAGGTAAAAGAGCTGATTACTTTGGGGCAATGCCCCGCAAAAAGCCCTTTTAAGGGCTATTTGAAATTTAGTATAGGGTAGGGAATTTTATTATTTTGGGGGGATTTTTTATTTTATTAGGGGGCTTAGATTAGGTGTAATTAGTTTAAAATTCTTGTAATTTTTTTTATTTTCTGCAATTTAGTGGGGTTTTTTTGTACTTTAGTTAATTTTAGTTAATTTTATTTAATTGTAGGTAATTGTATTTAATTAATTTAATTTATTTATTTAATTATAGTGTAGTGTTAGGTGTAATTGTAACTTAGGTTAGGATTTATTTTACAGGTAATTTTGTATTTATTTTAGCTAGGTAGCTATTAAATAGTTAATAACTATTTAATAACTATTGTACCTAGTTAAAATAAATACAAAGTTGCCTGTAAAATAAAAATAAACCCTGAGATAGCTATAATGTAACTATTAGTTATATTGTAGCTAGCTTAGGGTTTATTTTACAGGTAAGTATTTAGTTTTAAATAGGAATAATTTAGTTAATAATAGTAATTTTATTTAGATGTATTTAAATTATATTTAAGTTAGGGGGGTGTTAGGGTTAGGGTTAGACTTAGGTTTAGGAGTTAATAACTTTAATATAGTTGCGGCGGTGTGGGGGGGGGCAGGATAGGGGTTAAGGGGCGGTGGGCTCCGGGAATGGCGGTTTAGGGGTTAAACATTTTATTTAGTTGCGGCGGGGTCCGGGAGCGGCGGTTTAGAGGTTAAACCTTTTATTTAGTTGCGGCGGGGTCCGGGAGCGTCGGTTTAGGGGTTAATAAGTATAAAGTAGGTGGCGGCAGTGTAGGGGGAGCAGATTAGGGGTGTTTAGACTCGGGGTACATGTTAGGGTGTTAGGTGCAGACATTTCCCATAGGAATCAATGGGATACCGGGCAGCAGCGAACATGAGCTTTCACTGCTGTCAGACTCCCATTGATTCCTATGGGATCCGCCGCCTCCAGGGTGGCGGATTGAAAACCAGGTACGCTGGGCCGGAAAAGTGGCGAGCATACCTGCTAGTTATTTGATAACTAGCAAAAGTAGTCAGATTGTGCCGAACTTGCGTTCGGAACATCTGGAGTGACGTAACCATCGATCTGTATCGGACTGAGTCCGGCGGATCGTATGTTACGTCACTATATTCTACTTTTGCCGGTCTCTAGCCTTTGATAACTAAGGCGAATCAGGCTCGCCACAAATACGCTGCGGAATTCCAGCTTATTAGCGGTTGACAGCTTGATAAATAGAGGCCTATGTCTATTGGCAGCCTCGGCCGGAGCCCAGCCAATCAGTGCCCGGCTCTCTTTTTCATCATGATCATAGTAGGCGGGAAGAGAGAGCCGACAGAGAGGCGTGGAGTTCAGTGAGACAGTGATGATGGTGAAACTTGACGTGGCTAAGAGGTATCAGAGATTACTTTCAGGGTCTACAGTAACAGTTTGAATGAATAATAAGCAGCTCGTCTTGGCTTTATATACAGAGTATGGCTTTGCATAAATGGTCTGGCTGACTCCCTGCATATTTTACACTGCATATAATCACAGATCTCTGCATCTATCTCCCACCTTTACAGTTGCCTGTAGAAAACTATCTGGTGACACTAACAGAGCTTCTGTGTCAGTGAAGGCTGCTGCAGGAACTGTGATTTTATAAAAGAATACTGACTTCAAATGAGGAACGCAGCATGAGGAGAGCAGCAGACAAGGAAAGTGTTAAATCAGGGCTGGATGCATTACCCTACCAGTAAGTGTGACCAGTTACTCTCTGCTGCTAGCAGCACATCAAATAATCACAACCAGCAGTGTGCAAGTGTACAGACAAGCACACACAGGACCAGGTTGTCTTTAAGGGTTTCTGACAGTTTTGTCTGTACACTTGCACACTACTGGCTGTCATTATTTAGTGTGCTGCTGTATGAGAGAAAGAAAGAGATAGATAGATAGATAGATAGATAGATAGATAGATAGATAGATAGATAGATAGATAGATAGATAGAAAAAGTAAGAGAGAAAGAGAAAGAGAGAGAAAGAGAGAAAAAGAGAGTGAGAGAAAGAGAAAAAGAGAGAGAGAGAGAAAAAGAGAGAGAGAGAGAGAGAGAGAGAGAGAGAGAGAAAAAGAGAGAGAGAAAGAGAGTGAGAGAAAGAGAGATGGAAAGAGAGAGAGTGAGAGAGAGAGAGAGAGAGAAAGAGAGAGATAGAAATAAAGAGCGATAGATAGAAAGAGAAACAGAAAGCGATAGAGAGAACGAGAGAGAGAGAGAAAGAGAGAGAAAGAAAGAGTGAAAGAAAGAAATAGAGAGAAAGAGAGAGAGAAAGAAATAAAGAAAGATAGAAAGAAATAAAGAGAGAGATAAATAAAGAGCTAATTAATATATAGGTATATATATGTATATATATACTGTATATATATATATATATATATATATATATATATATATATATATGTATATATATATATATTTATTTATTTATTTTTTCATTAAAAATATGGGGGAGATAACAATCTGAGATTAAAATCCTCCATGTCTCAAAAGTAAATCAATATACATTTTTGCATAGAAAATTAGCACATCTAGGCAAGTTCCCCGCTTGCGATTCCCCAGTAAAACTTCACATACGCTGTTACCAGTGCACCAGAGGATTCTGGGTAAGGTATGCAAATTAGATATGCAAAATCTCAGGGTTTTTTGCTTCAAATACTGTTTTAACACAGCGATCCCTTAACAGGATTATTGCAACAACACAGAAATCACTCACTAGACAAGCTTGTTTCGTTCTTTTTGGAACTCGTCAGTAGGAGATAGATTTCTGGTTGTTGCATTGGTAAAGCTAATTTCAGGATTAAAGCCCGTGACACACTGCACGCAAAGCGACGCGCAGCTAGGGGAAGAGGTGACGCGCGGACATTCGCGAGCAGTGTGTCTTGGCTCTTGACTCCGTCGGCGACAGTTGGCATGGACTCGCGTAGCCAAGCGCTGAGAGATGAATAATTTCATCTTCAGCCAATCGGCTCACGCGTATAAACAGGCGCGTCAGGATGCGGGCAGCCAATCAGATTCCCCCAGACAAATGAGCTTCTGTTGAGAGGAATTGATTGGCTTGCCGCTCTTTTAGATTATTTCAGGGGCTGGTGCCTGGCTGTTGGTAGCTGAGAAGGAGGGAGGCCACCACAAAACCGTTGATTTCTCAGTGTAGTAGAGTAGAGTAGTGTACAAGCAGCTGCGATACCTGTACTGCATATAGCAGGTACAAGCTAGCATGCTTGTGTAAAATACCCATGTAAGGGTAATGTGCAATAATTAATAAAAGATGTTATTATGATTTTTTTTTCCCACACAACAATGTACTCATCTTTTTATTTTTTATTTTTTTGTACAGTACAAATTAAATAAAGCAAGCTGATAAACAAATGAATACATCTTTGTTTGGTTGAAAAAATCATATTACTGCTTGATTATTGCATAATATACACCATACATGGATATTGTACAAAATCAGGCAGTAGTTGTGGGTCAAGTTGTAGTGGATTTTCGCCTGCACATCCAAAAAAATGTTATAAAGTTGTTATTTTTTGCTTTATGTTTTAAACACTTTATTTTAACCCCTTAAGGACCACAGCACTTTTCCATTTTCTGACTGTTTGGGCTATTTTTAAATTTCTGAGGTGTTTGTTTAGCTGTAATTTTCCTCATTTACTGTACTCACACATATTATATACAGTTGTTCTCGCAATTAAATGGACTTTCTAAAGATAGCATTTTTTTCATCATATCTTATAATTTACTATAAATTTTTTTTTTTTTTTACTATAAATTTTTTTATAAAATATGAGGGGGAAAATGGAAAAAAACACTTTTTCTAATTTTGACCCCCAAAATCTGTTACACATCTACAACCACCAAAAACACCCATGCTAAATAGTTTTTAAATTTTGTCCTGAGTTTAGAAATACCCAACGTTTACATGTTCTTTGCTTTTTTTGCAAGTTATAGGGCAATAAATACAAGTAGCACTTTGCTATTTCCAAAACATTTTTTTCAAAATTAACAATAGTTACATTGGGACACTGATATCTGTCAGGAATCCCTGAATAAACCCTCACATAATTTTTTTTTTTTTTTAGTAGACAACCCAAAGTATTGATCTAGGCCCATTTTGGTATATTTCATGTCGCAATTTCACCGCCAAATGCGATCAAATAAAAAACTTGTTCCATTTTTCACAATTTTAGGTTTCTCACTGAAATTATTTACAAACTGCTTGTGCAATTATGGCACAAATGGTTGTAAATGCTTCTCTAGGATCCCCTTTGTTCAGAAATAGCAGACTTATATGGCTTTGGTGTTGCTTTTTGGTAATTAGAAGGCCGCTAAATGCCGCTGCGCACCACACTTGTATTATGCCCAACAGTGAAGTGGTTAATTAGGCAGCTTCTAGGGTTAATTTTAGCTTTATTGTAGAGATCAGCCTCCCACCTGACACATAACAACCAAGGCATCACTGCAACCCCTTGAAAGCAGTTGGAAGCGATCAGGATCGCTTCCACTGCTTGAAACCCTTGAGGATGTACAGGGTACGTCCTTGGTCACTAACTGACATTTTTTGTAAGACATACCCTATACGTCCTTGGTCCTTAAGGGGTTAATAAAATCCTTGGTAACTAAAGGTGCTATATACAGTATAATCTATATAAAAATAGAATGGAACTTGAACCATTCTCAGATTATATAGATTATACATAGCACCTATAGTTCTCATAGTTTATAAATTTACCCAACATCAGGACTGTTGGTAGCTATATATAGCACAGTGTAATTTTCATGTCTGTATTCTGGCCCCATACATGACCAGTGATATCAGGGCTGTTACAGAATGAAGAAATAAAATAAAATAAATTACACTATGCACTATATAGCTACCAACAGTCCTGATTTTATTTAAAGGGGCAGTCAATACCAGTTTTTGTTGTTGTTTAAAAACATAGATTATCCCTTTATTACCCATTCCCCAGTTTTGCATAACCAACACAGTTATATTAATATACTTTTTTTCCTCTGTGATTACCTTGTTTCTAAGCATCTGCAAACTGGCCCCTTATTTCAGTAGTTTTGACAGACTTGCATTTTAGCCAATCAGTGTTCACTCATAGGTAACTTCACGTGCATGAGCTCAATGTTATCTATATGAAACACATGAACTAATGCCATCTAATGTTGAAAAACTGTCAAATGCATTCAGATTAGAGACGGCCTTTAAGGTCTAAGAAATTAGCATATGAATCTCCTAGGTTAAGCTTTCAGCTAAGAAAACCAAGAGAACAAAGCAAAATTGGTGATAAACGTAAATTGGAAAGTTATTTAAAATTAGATGCCCTATCTGAATCATAAAAGTTGTTTTTGCACTTGACTTTCTCTTTAAAACAAGTCCTTATGTTGGGTAAGTCATATAATCTATATAATCAGAGAATGGTTTTTGTTCCATTCTTTTATTATAAAGATTATATATAGCACCTTTATTAGTTCTCATAGTTTACTAATTTAACAAACATAAGGACTTGTTTAACCCTTTCATGACAGGGTCATAATGTCTACATTGGAACAACATTCCGATGTAGACAAATTGAAATCCTGCGATTGTGCACGCGATTGCAAGATTTCAATTATGAGATCAGGTCTGGGGGGCGTCTCTATAACGCTAGGAACGCCCTCCAAACCGCGATCAAATCCAAGAAGGGCAGTTGGCTTCAGGACATCCAATGGCTATGACGTTGTATTTTGTCCTAACAGCGCTAAAGCCCAGTGCCGTTTGGATGGAATACAATGGCATAACAGCGGTACATTTTAAAATAAAATCAGGACTGTCAATTGGGTTCATGTGAGTGGACATGGATGTGTTTTGGAACTTTCAATAAAAGTGTGATTAATTTATTTTATTGACTTAAAGTTTAAAATTATTTAAATTCTTGAAAACATTTAAAAAGTGTATTATTAATACAAATAAAGATAAAAAATATTTTTACATTTTAAAAAAAAAGTAATTTGTAAGATGGCTGTTGAAGGGGTGGTGATGTGATAATTAATCATGAGTTCCTGCTTGTGTATTTGGTATATACATATAAAATGTATTCCTAAACCCTTCCAATTTTTAATTTGAGTGTTCAGTGGTTTTATTTTATTTTATTTGTTTTTTTCAGCTTCAATAGAAAAACATTTTTCATAGAAAATGGCCTTTTTGCAACAGTGTGGTTGGGATGCAGATATTCTGTTTGTTTTGGAAGTTGAAAAAAGACCTTGGCCTCTAGTTATCAACGTGTCTACTTACCTGCCATCGCCTGCCCCAATACGCCCGCCTAAGCTCGCCTCACATCGCCGCCGCAAACCTGAATACGCTCGCCAAAGTTATCAATAAAGCTGTCAAAAAGCCGCGCACCAAGTACGGGGCGATGAGCAGCGGACTGTGATAGTTATCACTCATCCGATCTCGCTGCTCTTCGGCTTTTTCCCAGCTTTATTGATAAGCTGTCACTAAGCACTCACACTATACTATACTGTTCTACCCCATATACCGCCGCCCCCGGAGCCCCCGCAACTAAATAAAGTTATTAACCCCTAAACCGCCGCTCCTAGACCCCGCCGCAACTATAATAAATGTATTAACCCCTAAACCGCCGCTCCCGGAGCCCACCGCCACTCTAATAAACTGATTAACCGCTAAACCGCCGCTCCCGGACCCCGCCGCCACCTACATAATACCTATTAACCCCTATCCTGCCCCCCTATACCGCCGCCACCTATAATAAATTTATTAACCCCTATCCTGACGATCCCGTACCCCTCTGCAACTAAATAAATTGTTTTACCCCTAAACCGCCGATCCCGGACCACGCCGCAACCTATATTAAACTTATTAACCCCTAATCTGCCCCCCCCTACACCGTCGCCACCTATAATAAATTTATTAACCCCTATCCTGCCCCCCCTATACCGCCGCAACCTATAATAAAATTATTAACCCCTAAACCTAAGTCTAACCCTAACACCCCCCTAACTTAAATATTAATTAAATAAATCTAAATAAATATTACTCTTATTAACTAAATTAATCATATTTAAAACTAAATACTTACCTATAAAATAAACCCTAATATAACTACAATATAACTAATAATTATATTGTAGCTATTTTAGGATTTATTTTTATTTTTATTTTACAGGCAAATTTCAATTTATTTTAACTAGGCACAATAGCTATTAAATAGTTATTAACTATTTAATAGCTACCTAGTTAAAATAAAGACAAATTTACCTGTAAAATAAAAACTAACCTAAGTTACAATTACACCTAACACTACACTATCATTAAATAAATTATTCCTATTTAAAACTAAATACTTACCTGTAAAATAAACCCTAAGATAGCTACAATGTAATTAATAATTACATTGTAGCTATTTTAGGATTTATATTTATTTTACAGCTAACTTTGTATTTATTTTAACTAGGTAGAATAATTATTAAATAGTTATTAACTATTTAATAACTACCTAGCTAAAAGAAATACAAAATTATCTGTAAAATAAATCCTAACCTAAGTTACAATTAAACCTAACACTACACTATCATTAAATAAATTAAATTAATTATCTACAAATACCTACAATTAAATACAATTAAATAAACTAACTAAAGTACAAAAAATAAAAAAAACTAAGTTACAAAAATAAAAAAATATTACAAGATTTTTAAGCTAATTACACCTAATCTAAGCCCCCTAATAAAATAACAAAGCCCCCAAAATAAAAAAATGCCCTACCCTATTCTACATTACGAAAGTTAACAGCTATATTACCTTAAAAGGGCCTTTTGCGGGGCATGCCCCAAAGAAATCAGCTCTTTTGCGTGTAAAACCCCCCCACAATACCACCCCCCAACATTACAACCCACCACCCACATACCCCTACTCTAACCCAAACCCCCCTTAAAAAAACCTAACACTAACCCCTGAAGATCTCCCTACCTTACCTTTGTCTTCATCCAAGGGGCGCTGAAGAGGTCTTCCATCCTATAGAAGTCTTCATCCAGGCGGCGTCTTCAATCTTCATCCATCCGGAGCGGAGCGGAGCTATCTTCAAAGCAGCTGACGCGGAGCCATCTTCATCCACCGACGCCTACTCGCCGAATGAATATTCCTTTAAGTGACGTCATCCAAGATGGCGTCCCTCGAATTCCGATTGGCTGATAGGATTCTATCAGCCAATCGGAATTAAGGTAGGAAAAATCTTATTGGCTGATCCAATCAGCCAATCAGATTCAAGTTCAATCCGATTGGCTGATCCAATCAGCCAATCAGATTGAGCTCGCATTCTATTGGCTGTTCCGATCAGCCAATAGAATGCGAGCTCAATCCGATTGGCTGATTGGATCCTTGTTTAAAACCAAAAAGGTAAAACTTCCTATATCATTGTATTAAAGTTATAATCTTAATTTCTGTGTTTAATTATTTTATTATATAATAAATAGAAATAGTTTAATAATTATTATAAATTCAGTTTATTATATTATTTATGAAAAATGTATTAAAACCATATTATCTTAGGAGGCGGAGTCTGGCCATGCTGGTGAATGGCTGCTAAACCTTGAAGCTCTGAGCCAGCACTAGACTCATTCAGAATGATAGTCAGATAAGAGTCACTTTTTTCGACCTACATTACCAGACAAGAAATCCCACTGACACCGGGAATGTTTACATACCACATTGGAGACCTTTGGGGATAAATTTGAAGCAGTTTACCCTCTCACGGAGACCCGCGGCCGCCATCTTGGCCGACTTCAAGCTGAAACAGAACCGCTATCGCTTGCACATACTTGGTGTCCTTTGCTTCAGGGAACAGAGGTATGATGGCCGCAAGCATTCAAATACACGACCGCTAAGCAGAAATCATAACACTAATGCCGCTTGCCCTATTCAGAGCATAACATATAAGACAAGTACAGCGTGGCATATTACCAAGATGCCGTATACACATAACCCTACTTCTTGGAAATAACAGGATATTAAGATGAAGAATTAGACTATGGGATAGAAGACAGGCAGAGCAAGAAATTACTCACGATATATCAGAGGAGCTCTTAACTCCGTCCTCAAAATCTGCCGCCATAACGGATACAGAACACGTCACTAACACTTTCTAATTTAAGAATCCTTGCTGGATGGCAAAGTTGGTTAACTGAATATAGCAGGTTAATAATGGTTATATTTGGCACCATATTAACTATACCCCTCAGAAGCAAATAAGGCGACCTGCAGAATCTGAATATAGCTCCCTCTCTACATCATAAATATCATGTCTAGAAGGTCTGTTAGGCCTGATAAGGTACAGAAAGGGCAAACCTCTACCATTAAATCTGTTAGCAGTTTCTTCCAAGGAGCACTATCCCCTAATCTATCTCACACAGATCAGCCCCTATCTACAACAATCAGTTCTGAAGAGCCCTCTTTAACAACAACCATGTCTGATGACTGTATAAAAGAACTCAGAGATAACATAGCTAATATGCCCACAAAAGCAGATTTTGACGCACTTAAAGCATTGATCACTACTGAACTGGTTCATATGAAAAAAGACATAAAGGACCTGGGGCACCGCATGGAATATGTGGAAGACTCACAGGATTCCCTAAGTACAATGTACGATAACCTATCTACATATGCCAATGTATCTAACTCACAAATCGAAACTCTGCAAGACAAAGTAGAAGATTTGGACAATAGGGGGAGGCGGAATAATATACGCATAAGAGGCATACCAGAAGCTATTACTTTTAACGAACTTCATCAATATTTACAAGGTTTTTTCAAGTTTATTCTTCAAAACCCGCAAGCCCCAGACTTAGAACTGGAAAGAGCCCACAGAGCCCTCAGACCTCCGCCTCCCCCAGGGTCCCCACCCAGAGATGTTATCTTAAAATTTCTACGCTTTAATGATAAGGAGAAGATATGGCTACAATCTAGAAAATCCCAAAGTATTATGTACCTGGACCATTCACTCCAAGTGTATCTGGATCTGAGCCCAACCACAGTTCAAAAACGCAAAGATGTGCGCTTCATCACTAAAGCCCTACAAGAAAGATCTATAAAATATAGATGGGGTTTCCCATTTAGCATATATATCTCACATGAAGGTCACTCCTACACTTACAAGACACCTGAGGACTTGGACATGCTTTCTAAGGCCCTAAATATCAAGTTCCAAATGCCCAGGATCACAGATGTATCAATAAAAGGCCTTAACACCGAGAGTCAAGCCACAAGCAAAGCCAAGAACTTAAGTTGGACAAAAGTTTTGTACAAGAAAAGCAGTGTTAAAGCTACAACATCACAAGCAGATCAACAGATGGACTCTGCGACCTGAATATTCCCTCTTCGTCCAAAATGGGTGAGATCTTTACAGTTATAGCTAATTTTTGCATTTACAGGTTATATTGATATTTGTTGAACTTAGCTTTCACAAAGACAGTTCCTATGTAGTTGGGTTACACAATATAAACTACTTAAATGACTTTGGACATGGTTTCTGTCTTGGAAGAAATGGAACTTGACTTTTCAGACAAACTAAGGGTGCCTAACCCTTTTCCCCTATATAGAATCCTCTGCTCCTTGAGTTTTAAACCAGCATATAACAACAAGGGGCCCCATTAAGGTTATGCTGGTACTGTTTATCTATCTCTTATCTCATTATATATGTCTACAAATAATGGAGTCTAAGCTGCGCACTCCTCACTCCACTTGTCATGTCCTATGACATATCCATGGTTTATTGTTTTGTTTATTGTTATTGTTGTATAATTTTGTTATATTATCAGTTGAAATTATTGTTTTGTTCCGCAGCCATCACACAATGTCACTACGAATTTTTTGTATATATGCTCTTGGCCCTGATATATGTTTATGTGCCCATAGGTTTACCAACATATTTATGGCGGGTTTTGATGTATGCTGAGATCAACCATTACAGCCCCATAATGTTACTAAAGAGTCTAGCTAGAAATCACCCCCATGTCTCAGTCAAGTAAATGCTTAAAATTTATAACAACTAACGCCAAAGGGTTAAACAGCCCACATAAACGTAACATAGCCATCCGAGACATAATGTGCCGCAAAGGCGATGTCATTTTTATGCAAGAGACACATTTTTTGTCAGGTAAAGACCCAAAGACTTTCTCGTATAAATTTGGGGATGCACATTATGCCTCTAACTCTATAAAAACTAATGGGGTAGCCATTCTAATTAAGAGGGGGGTTCCCTTCACCCTTATCAAAAAAATTAAAGATAAATCGGGAAGGTTTCTTATTATAATAGGCAAATTGGTGAACACTATGGTCACCCTGGTAAATGTATATTCTCCCAATCTGAAACAAGATGTTTTTTTTAAGCACCTTACTAACATGATTCTTGAAGTAGCAAAAGGAGTTATTATCATGGGCGGGGATTTTAACCTCACATTGAACCCAACCTGGGATAATTCAAAAGGTCTGTCCTCTGTACCCCACAAAGTTATTAACTCAGTGAAACAAAACCTGAAAGACCTTACTGTACACGATGCATGGAGAATCACACATCAAGAAACCAGAGAATACACTTTTTACTCTAACCCACACCGTAGACACTCTCGGCTTGACTATTTTATGTTAGATGTCACCAACCTTTCAAGAGTAACTAAAATTGAGATCTCACCTAACGCATGGTTTGACCATGCCATGGTTGAATGTACTTTGGAATGGTCACACACCCCCATGCACCAGTATATCTGGAGAATGGATGACACAATGCTGACAGACCCGATCGCTACTGAAAGAATTGGTGGGGTAATAGAAGAATATTTCCTTTTTAATAATGACAATGACTTTGACAGCAGATTAACATGGGAAGCACACAAGGCGGTAGTTAGAGGGGAGATGATTAGTATTAGATCTCACCAAGATAAACTTACTAGAAAATTACTGGAAGACACACTTAATGAGCTTAGTATTCTAGAAACACAGAGAGGTCTTGACCAGACGGACCTGACAATAACACAAAACATTGCTAACTGTAAATCACGCATTAATGACATGCTACATGCAGAGTGTAAAAAGCAAGCATTCAAATTACAACAAAAGTACTTTGAAAATGACAATAAGAGTAGCTCCCTTTTCGCAAGAAAACTAAAGCGGAAGTCGAATAAGAGATTTATCCTATCCATTAACAATAATGAGGGGAAGAAAGTTTACACATCTCAACAGATTGCCAACTCCTTTAGGGAATACTATAAGAACTTATATAACCTTACTCCCACATTACCAAACTCCCTAACAGAACAGAAACACAAATCCACTTTGATAGAGAAATACTTAGACAAAATTAGCCTCCCAAAAATTAGCCCAGACCAGCAGGATTCTTTGAGTAAGCCAATTGATCAATCTGAAATACTCGCAGTTATAAAAGACCTCCCTAATGGTAAGACACCAGGGCCGGACGGTTATACGAACGGCTACTATAAAACTTATAGAATGTTGCTGGTTCCACACTTACAGAAACTTTTTAATAAGATATCCGAAACTGACCCTTTCTCATCCTCGGCATTAGAAGCACATATAGTAGTCCTACCCAAGCCCGGGAAAACCCCAGACCGAGTAGAAAACTTTAGACCTATTTCTCTACTTAATTCGGATATTAAGATTTATGCGAAACTTATGGCAAACAGGCTGTCCCAAGTGTTGCCAAGTATCATAGACGGAGATCAGGTGGGTTTCATACAACACAGAGAAGCACGCGACAACACTGTGAGGGCCTTACATATCCTGAACTATATTAACCACACTAACCAACCATCAGCGATAGTGTCAACGGACGCGGAAAAAGCGTTCGACCGCGTCTGTTGGCACTTCATGAGAGCCACCCTGGAGAGGTTCGGACTGGGATCATACTTCATATCTAAAATTATGGCCCTGTACAGCTCCCCAGTAGCCAAAATTAGAGTTAACGGAATACTATCTACCCCGTTCCAGATATCTAACGGTACTCGACAAGGGTGCCCCCTATCCCCACTCCTTTTTGCATGCGTTATAGAGACACTGGCCTGTACTATTAGAAAAAACAATACAATCCCCGGAATCCACATACACGACACCACACATAAATTACTACTATACGCGGATGATGTTTTATTTTTCCTACCAGACCCTGTCACCTCAGTACCCCGCTTGATGACAGAATTTGATACATTCTTTCACGCTTCAAATTTCCTTATTAATAACACTAAATCGGAGATGCTCATGGTACACTGTGACCCTGATTATCTAAACCGCCTTAAGCAAACATGCCCCTTTCGGGTACATACAAAAAACCTAAAATATCTAGGCATCTACATAGCAACAACCAATCAGGAAATGTTTAGGGCTAACTATGATGCTCTACAGAGGATCATCACAGCCGATCTCTCTTCCTGGAGATCTAAAAGAATTTCATGGTTGGGCCGGATACACTCGATCAAAATGAACATACTTCCTAGGGTATTATACTTGCTACAAACACTCCCCATCCCCCTGCCTAAAGACTTCATATCCTCATTACAGAATAAAATTTTTGACTTTATATGGGATAAAAAGAAAGCGAGAATTAACAAGACAATTATGTGCTTACCCGTAGAAGAAGGAGGACTGGGAGTCCCTAACTTAAAGAAATACAGACAGGCAGTTTTTTTGCAAAGAGTTGTAGACTGGTTTAGGAACAATGAGACTAAGAAGTGGGTAGTGTTAGAACACGACATAGCAGGAAAATCACATTTGGGAACGATATGCTGGCAATCAACTCCATACCTGACCCCAGCCTTCAAACAGAATGACATATTAACGGAAACTCTATCAATATGGAAGGAAATATTGAGGGAATACCCAAACATTACTTCACAATTTTCTCCACTCACTCCCCTTACAGAAAACCCCGAAATACCTATTGGCCTCTTACAAAAAATTAAATGCATAGATCGACCCCTAAGGGCTTTATTGTTATTACATTTGGGAGATGAGACAAGACTATTCACTCTAAACGAGTTGTTGGAGAGGGGCCTGACCTTCTTTAGGTGTTGGTTTACTCTCCGCCAATGTCACTCTTACATATTCAAACACCCTGATAAACTTAACCTGCTAAGAACCCTCACACCCTTTGAATCCCTGTGTCACACTGACTCCCCCGCTGGAAAAACTTTATCTTTAGTATATGCAATGCTTCAAAAACCTCCAGTAGGGTACACTCCATATTACCTAGATAGGTGGAATGAGGAACTGGATACTGAACTAACTATACATGATATATTCAAAATTTTTACAAATGTTTCCAAGGTTTCGGTGTCTAGTAGCCTTATAGAACTAAATTTTAAACTAATACAGAGATGGTACCTTACTCCAACGAGAATTAACAAACTGTTTCCATCGGCCTCTCCCAAGTGTTGGAGATGCGGAGGGGACCAGGGGACTATGATGCATATATGGTGGCAGTGCCCAGGAATAGCACCAACCTGGGCCTCTGTGATTAAAGCGACAAACACAATAACTGAGCTGACATTGCCCACTGACCCCCGCATTTGGTTACTCAACATCATACCTGGCAAACTCCCAACATATAAAAGAAAATTGATTTTTATTGCCAGCAATAGTCTAAAAAAACTGATTGCAAAAAACTGGAAATCTCAGTATATCCCTAACATGGCCACTTGGTACTCCCAGTTTCAATTTATAATGTCTCTTGAAGAATATGCTTACATGAGAACTAACAAGAGAGATACTTTTGTGCAGATGAAGGTCATGTGGGAATCATTCATTAGCAATATATAGTTGGTTGATCAATTGGGGGGATTGGGATATGGTTACGTCAAGGGCAAAAATGGAGTTATAAACTAGGTAAAACATCTGATAACACAAGAAACTGGTAGAGATGGCTTGCGGAACATGGTTGCACTAAGTTAAGTCACTTTGTTTGTTTAATTATTTTTCTTGTTCAATGTTTGTTCAAAACAAAAATATGTAAGTTTCTGCCTTCCTGAAATATGTACACTTCAATATATTGTAATGTGAAACAGAAGCTTCAATAAAAAAAAAAAAAAAAAAAAAAAAAAAATTACATAAATCAATAAAAATTAAAAATTAAAAAAAAAAAAAAAAAACCATATTATCTTTTTCTTTAGGACTTTAGGAAACTTTAGTGAGTTTCTATCAAGAGAAACTCCTCAGACCTCCCAGTCAGAGCCATCAATGCAGGAGGACACCTATATGCTATCAGGCACAGTGCAGGACATGACTGAAACCATCATAATGGAAAATCCAAGATTGGAGACTTAGATTGAGTTAAATCCAATTGTTACTGACAGCGCAGAAATAGCGTCACAGAGTTCCGACATGACAGGTTGGTGGTCATTTAAAATTTAGGATTGTTACAGTGCAGTATAATCAGGGTAAGAATATTGCATTTACAGCAAGAATATTTTTATGTGCTTTCAGATTCTGCTACAACTTCAAGAGATGCTGTTCCAGGAAAAAGAAAACGTGTTCAACAAAGCACTATGGAAAAGGTTTTGGAAGCTTTAAAAGCACCAATTATTGTTCCTTCAAACCAATCAACCATTGAGTCGGATGCAGACAGGCTGTTTCTATTAAGTCTGTTACCTGCTTTTATGAAGATTAATCCACGCATTAAAAATAATGTTAAAACTGAAATCATTAAATTAATAGATAATGCACAAGAACATTGATGCACCGGTTCTGAATGTGTACAAATGTTACTTGCATTTTGTTTAAAAATAATATTCAAAGTTTTGTTATTTTTTTTGCATTCAGTTTACATTAACTACAAGCCAATGTAGTTTACAGTATATATATATATATATATATATATATATATATATATATATATATATATATATATATATATATATATATATATATATATATATATATATATATATATATACCTGTATAGTATATTTTCTTTTAATTTGTTATTTCTAACTGGTTCTAGAGCGTGTTTAACAGTTATAATATTGTAAAAAAAATGTATCTATATATTTTAATAAAATCAATTGGCAATAACAATTTTTTTTTGTTTTGTTTATGTATGCGAGTCAGTGTTTGGACCCCCATACACAACAGTCATTAGCATACATAAATAAAAACAAATAGTTATTGGCAATTGATTTTTTTAATAGTTAAACATTTATGTATATATAATAAAAATAATTTCAAGTTTTGAAACTGTTTTGCATTAACTAAATGCACTTTATTAACCAAATAAATTAAAAGTTTTTATACAATAAATGTGTCATTTCAACAAAATGTGCCTTGCCCTCATTCGATGTAAAATACTTCACAAAAGTTTCTCTTGTTTGATCTGCTACTTTACTATAGTTATTGGCACCCTGCCTACTTAATCCATGGACACGATCTGCATCCACTTCTTGCCTCCATCGTCCAGATATTATATTTCCATTTGCTTCCTCCATATCCATATAGCCAAGAGGACAGTACCTTCTTCTCTCCGGTCCCATTACAGCTACTCTGATGTAGTTGTGCAATGCACAAATGCTTTTTACTACAGTTTCTGCATTATCTGGATGCATGTACAATGAATCCAAAATTGCACTCCATTTTGCACAACAGATGCCAAACACATTTTCAGAGATCCGCCTAGCTCTTTATAGTCTTCTGTTGAAGATGATTTGATCTTCTTTAATTTCTTTTTTAGGGAAAGGCCTCATGAGGTTTTTGAGTAGTGGGAATGCTTCGTCAGCAACAATAACAGGTGGAACAGCAATGGATGTCCCCGGTATCTTGCATGCAGGAGGCAAATCAGCATTTCCAGCAATTATTGCCTTCCCAAAACTACTTTCAGAAAAAACTCCACCATCACTTTGTTTTCCGTATGCCCCTACATCAACAATGATATATTTGTAGTTAGCATCATGAAGTGCCAGCAGTACAATGGAGTTGGAATCCTTGTAGTTGTACCACATGGATCCAGCATTGGGTGGTGCTTGAATATACACATGCTTTCCATCCATTGCCCCTAAAAAAATGTAAGAATAAATTAATTATTTGATATTTTGAATACATTAAAATTCATGATTTATTAAAATTTAATAAATAATTCATACCTATACACACGGGAAACTGCCATTTCTCCCAGAACTCAAAGCAGATTTTCTTCCACATTTCCTGGTTTGGAACAGGCATGTATACTGGCCACAAAACATCCCACAGTGCTGCTGCAGTATCTGGAATGATCTGTCCAACTGTTGTTCTACCACAACGGAATGCCAAACCGACACTTGAATATGATTCTCAAGTGGCCAAAAATCTTAATGTAATTGCCAGCCTTTGAGCAGGACTGATAGGTTGACGGAAATTTGTGTCTTGTCTCTGAATTCTTGGTCCTACTAATGTCAGCAGCTTGTCAAAATGTTCTTGACACATTCTGAAATACAAGTAGTGGCTTTCATCATCATTCAATCACATTTCCTGAATCAGATTATTAAAGACCCCTTGTTGGACCCTTCATTGGTAAATGGGCCTTATCCACCATCTTCTGGTATTTCGCTGAGGCAGGGAGTCTATAAGGAGAGCAGCTAAAATCCGTCTCCTCCTTCCCTGAGTTATTACCTATAATGACATCATTTAGTTTATTGAAGCATCATTTTAAAGCGACAGTTTACTCAAAAAAATTCTCCCCTTTAATTTGTTCCCAATGATCCACTTTACCTGCTGGAGTGTATTCAATTGTTTACAAGTATTTTCATTACCCTTATATTAGGATTTGAAATAGTTTATTTTGCCTGTGGTATTCCCACCTATCCTGAAAGATTTTGGCATTAAAGGGACATGACACCCAAAAAATTTCTTTCATGATTCAGCTAGAGAATACAATTTTCAACAACTTTCCAGTTTACTTCTATTATCAAATTTGCTTCATTCTCTTGGTATCATTTGTTGAAGGAGCAGCAATGCACTACTGGTTGCTGACTGAACACATGGGTGAGCCAATGACAATTGTTATATATATGCAGCCACCAATCAGCAGCTAGAACCTAGGTTCTTTGCTGCTCATGAGCTTGCTAAGATAAACCTTTCAGCAAAGGATAACAAGAGAAGGAAGCAAATAAAATAATAGAAGTAAATTGGAAAGTTGTTTAAAATTATATTCTCTATCTGAATCACCAAAGTAAATTTTTGTGTGCCATGTCCCTATAAGGACAAGCTGTGTAAACACAGCCAGCAGAATAAATTACACTCCCAGTGGGGGTACAGAAGATATAAGGTAATACAATGTTAACTTTCCATTGTTCTGTCCAAGTATTGGTGTTTGGTTAACTTACAGATATAAGATAAGGAAGTAGGCATATGTACACAATTTGACAAAGTAATGAGATCTAATTATACCTACAAGCTCAACACTTTTTATTAGTTTGTGGCCTCAAAAACACAAATCAGGTCATTTATATACACAAATAAACCTTAAAAAGAAAATATCATACATTTTATATTCTGCAGCTGTTAAAAAAAGTTATTGTAAACATATTTTATAGTTTACTGTCCCTTTAATGTATATTTGTAATTTGATTACATAAAACACAAATTTATTAACCTGACTCAACCACTCAGTAGAGATATCCATGACTAGCAGAATCTGTAGAGGTAAACATGAAAAACTACAGACAGTACAGACAACAGTGTAGACAAACTGTGAGGCGGTGCAGCGCGAAGTGAAGCTTGCAAACTTTTCTTGCTGCTTTGCATCGCCTCGCACCGCATCGCTTGCAGTGTGTCACAGCCTTAAGGGATCGCTGTGTTGAAACAGTATTTGAAGTAAAAAAACTGAGATTTTGCATATCTAATTTGCATATCTATATACACACACACACACACTATGGGGTAGATTTAGCATAGTGTGAGCGGACATGATACAATGTAGCGTATTATGTACGCTGCACATCCATAAATGCCAACAGCAAAGGCTGTCAGCATTTATCATTGCACCAGCAGTTTTCGTGAACTGCTGGTGCAATGCCACCCCCTGCAGATTTGCGGCCAATCGCTAGCAGGGAGTGTCAATCAACCTGATCTATAAAAGGAAGAAAGCCCTCCAAATAATACTCTTAAAACCCAAAAAAATAATCAAGATAATGTTTTTTACTCAAAAGGACATCAAAATATACTTACATGTAAAGTTCAGGATGGTTATATGCTTGAACATTTAAAGCTATATTTGGATAAAAGTTACATAGTACAATAACAAACATAGGCGGATAACTTAAAGAGAAGAGGAAGTATGTAGATGTGGAACAGTCATCATGTCAACAGTTGTTGGGTGGAGAAGAACTTTCCAACATTTTTGTAACCTCAATTATAAGAAAAGGGAACTCCCCACACACTAAGCTGTCACAGTATCATAAACTAATGGAAAACTCTTCTTCCATAATTATTTAGCAAAATACTCTGCATTAGAAGCCAGGTCATATGCATTAATAATCCAACACAGTTACATCTTGAAGGCACAGACACATAGGGAAAATACAAGTTCTTGTTGTCCGGGGCCCTCAAAAAACAACAGACTGATCCATCATATACTTTTGTGGGGTCAGTATGAGGATTCACCATGTGTTACAACTTTAACAGTGGCTAAACACATAATGGATGAGATAGTTAAAGGGACAGTCTATGCCAGAAAGATATTTGATGCGTACAGCATTATCCAAAGAAACAGTCATTTCTTGCATGCTGTAAAAAAAACAAAAAACGTTTTCTTCCATCGTTAGTTGTTTTAAAATGGCTGCCGGACTCCTCCTTTTAGTGACATCATTATTTTCAAAAGGGTTGTGGATGCGACTGGCCTCAGCGTTGTGTAAAATGATTTCTGCTCATGCAGTGTGTCCAAGCTTTTAAAATATTGCTGCTACTGAGACCGATGCTCGAAGACAAATATAACAGTGCTGCTCTGCTTTTCAGGTATGCAGTCCGTTTAATGTCCCCTGCTGTTGCTGTGTGGCCCACCATTTGTGGCGCATAAGCAAAACTAGCTCCCTTAAAGGGATACTAAACCCAACTAGTTTTCTTTTATGATTCGGATAGAGCATGCAATTTTAAGCAACTTTCTAATTAGAAATTAGAAAGTTGCTTAAAACTGCATGCTCTATCCAAATAGTAGTTGAGAAAGATACTGTATCTGGCACTCTCATCATTTGCACTACTGCTCAGCGCACTACAATATAAGGCAACAGAAAAATTACCAACTGATAGAAAAGCAACATGCAGAAAAAAATTTAAAATTTAAAACAGAATCTCATCATAGCAGAATTTCTTCACAAAAAATAAAAACTGAAAATAAGTTTCCAAGTGGCTCATTTGTGTCAAGTGTGTCATGTGTGAAGCCAGGTAAGTCCCTGGAAACTGGGTTATTTGCACTAGTGGAGGAAGCTGTAGGAGGGACAGAGGGAAGATTTCTGAACCCATGATAATCCTGCAAGATCTAGGATGGTTGGTTGTTGTTATGTTTTATTTCTGCACTATTGCTTGCCCAGAACTTTAACCTCCCCAAAGGAGTGAAATATATACTCAAAGTCAGTTCTGGAGCTACAATGATTCATTCATTAAAGCTCTATTCATCAACATTGTATAGTCCTTCTACAGTGGGCAGGACACAAATTTACATATTTAATATGTGATATCCTTCCTGTACAGTTAAGGGGATCTTCAAGAAAATGGAAATCAGGACCATAAAATCTACAAATGGTGTGTAGCAATCATGTTCTTTTATGACAGGGCGTTCAAACGGGATCGCACCTTTGGGACTAGGATTTCAAAAGGGATTGTGCCTTCATGACCACAAAGATAAAAACCTATTTACAACAGTGCGGTTTCCAGTTTATTTGGCTACATTACTGAGATACCAGTCACAAAAGCGTGATCCTGTTTGATAGCCCGGTCACAAGAGCATGTTTTCTTTTAATAAGACAATTCATGAAGGTGAGATCCCATTTGAAAGCACAACATTTTTGCGACTACATTGAAGCGATGGAGGAAACCTCATCACTTAGAAGTTTCACAGTTTACAGTGTGAGAAATGTTAAAATCACATTTTAAAATAAGAGATAAGTTTCAGCCACTTCCTTATGATAGAAAGGAACTCATAGTGTTTTTCTTGATTTCAGATTTATAGCTCGCCACACCAGAAAATGGTGCTTTCTCCATCAGCAATTGGAAATATAAAATAAATAAATAAATACTTATTATATTAAGTGTCAGTATAATTATGTAACACAAACCCTCCCAGTATGCCCATCATACCTACATATAAATAACATTCATACTGAAAGAGTCATCTGATTGTATTCGGGTTACAATAGGTTAATCTCACACATGTAAATTAGTATTTCCCTTACACGCTGTAAAAATAAGTTAATTTAAAGGAACTGTAATGTTATCTTAACAGGTGTGAAAGAGCCATTGTATATGTCAGTTTCAGTTGGATTCCCAGTTTTAATCCCAATAACAAGTAATTAACAACTGAAAACACATTTTGGGAACTTTTCAATTGAAAACTCATTCGCAGCTGTGCGCTTTAAGCAGCCAAATCCATTTTTTATTCTAATTACTCGAAAAATGTGCTTCCTGTATGATCCAAAACCAAAACTGAGTTATTGGGAGCTGATATTGGGAATCGATCAGGCAGTTCTTTTCCTGCAATAGTGCAATCATTAAATGTAATGTATTAAAATAATGTGCATGTGAATAAAAAGTGAGACTGTTATGTGTATACATCTTTATTTTGTTGCAAGGTGTGTACAGTTTGATTCTTGCTTTAAATGGACAAAAAACTCAAATAATTATATCATGCATAAGAAAAAGCGGAATTTAAAGGAATAGGAAATTCAAAATTAAACTTGCAGGATTCAGATAGAGCATGTAGTTTTAAATACTTTTAAATTTGGGGCGGAGCCAGCACTTAAGAGAGATGGCTGCATCCGAGTGAGCTCCGGAGTACCAATTCCGGCAGTAAAATCTCCAAGGCAAGCAAGAGATGTTGGACTTTGGCTGAAGTCACAAACCTCAAGCTTATTATTCCCATATCAGCCTAAGAGGAAAGAGGAGAAGACCGAATACCGCCACTTCTCACATAAAGTGTGCGCATACAGACATGGCATGCAGGTTTGCCGCATCCGACCGAAGATTAATAAAAACAATGGCTAGTAACGACCCCATAACAAAGCACTAATGTTCAGGGGATAAGCCCTACACACAGCAGCAGGGGCTGGAATCATAGCCAGCGGAGCATATATATTGATAAAACGGACGTGGGCCTGCATGCACTGAATACCGGCTATTAACAAATATAAAGTGCGTCACAACTTTTGCACAGCATGCAAAAATGCGGTTCCAATATCAATGTACACCATCTTTAATATGTTGGTGAATCCTAACAGGACAGCTCCTTAAGAAATAAATCACATCTCACATATATATATATATAACGTACACACAAAAATTTACAAGAGGCATCTTATGAAGTAATCAGATTCTAAGGACTCTAAATATAACGGACTGTGCAAGCAGAAATATAGGTCTCACATTTTGCAAGGCTGTATTGACAACTGTTGGAGACCTTAGGAGACCGGAGTATTTATTCCTACTATAAGTTCTATTTGAAAGCTGCTACATATACTCTTTCTCCCCATCCAGGACTTTATTATACAAAACTGCATAAACGCCATGTCTCCAAAGACAGCTAATAAGGCGGACTGCTCAGCAAAGAAAAAGGCAAACACAGTGCCTTCTGTGAATAATTTTTTTAAATGCCTGGAACCATCACAGAATTCTGTTGCACAGGACAAAGAAACAAGAACAAGAAATGATTCAATTTCATCAGAATCCGAATCTGATTGCCCAGCATTTGCCATATCTATTCCCTTCTGGACTCATTGCCTTCAAAAAAAGATTTCTCTACATTAATCCAACAGGTTAAACAATGCATCTGGGAGGAAATCTCAGAAATAAAGAAGGATCTCACAAAAGTGGGTCAGAGAATGGAAGAATTGGAGGAAGATACGGCTCATCAAAATGCATGAGTTTAATGACCAATTAGCCCAACAAGAAAATACTATTCTGCAACTGGAAATTAAAATTGATGACCTGGAAAACAGAAGCCGCCGACACAACATTTAAATACGGGGCATATCAGAAGCAGCGGTCCCACAAAAATTAGAAAAATATGTTTAAAGTTTATTTGCCTATCTATCAGATGAAGTAGAAGATAAAACATTTGCACTAGACAGAGTTCATCAGGCCTTGAGGGCTAAACCCTCTGAAGATCAACTTCCTAGAGATGTGATAGTAAAAGTCACAAGCTATTTAATCAAAGAAAATCTGATGAAAAAAGCGAGGTAAAAGCACCCGATACAATTTAAAGGTACGGATTTACAACTTTTTGAAGACCTGTCTCCCAGAACCCTTCAAAAAAGAAGAGACCTGAGGCCTTTAACAAATAAATTACGCTAGCAAAACATTCCCTATAGATGGGGACATCCATTCAACCTACAAATACAATGGAAAGGCAAGAGAATCTCATTCTCCAGAAGATATACCGTCAACATGCAAGGACCTACAAATTGATTCTCCACCAGCTTTAGATGGAAACACTTCTGCTCCAAATAACAACTCCTCCAAGATAATCCGACTTCCTCAGAGGCCAGAATGGCAAAAAGTGTAATCTAGAAGAGGTGATAAACCAACCCTCAGGCAGGTTACCTGGGTCGCTGAAGGTCAAGAAGCTGCATAAGTATCTTGTTTTTTCTTGAGTTATATGAGACATTTTGCTTCATGTTACATTGATTAGTTTTCTCTCACCAAGTTTGTTTCTCTAACCTGAAGTTAAAAGACTAAAAAGTTACTTAGGGCAATTAAAAGCCCACAACTATGTCCTTCCCAACTCAAAATGCTGAAATGTTTACATTTTTTCTCTCTATGTCTAGTTTAAAGTGAATGTAAATTTTGATGCTAAAGTGTCCGTTTTTTAAAAATTCAATTAAAAACAGGGACACTTTAGGGGGGGCGGAGCTAGCCAGCCTAGGAGATGGCTGTCTTTTCTTAGAGCTCCTGAGCCCTATCTGTTTGAGAACGTCTTTTGGCTACTGCCATACATCAAATAACAGCCAAAATTAAGTGATAATGTGAGAGACTTAGAGCGGAACACACGGAGAGCATTCTCCTTCAAATTGCAAGTTGCTTTCCTGCTTTTAAATGCGCAACACATTGTTGCGGCCTCCATACAGACACCTACAGCGCACATCCAAGAAATGCCTTAACGAGACCACCGGACTAGCGCATACCAGCTGCCTAACTGACCCTGAGTGATACGGTGGAGAAAAGGCAAAGTGAAACGAAGTGCTCAGTTTTTCAACTGCGGAGGTGAGTTCCGTCGAGGGCCGAAGCCTGCATTAAAGTTGATCACGCAGATCACATAAGGGGTAACGAATAATAGCAACTAAGGCGTGCAGTGCTAAAAGCTCATCTCTAACACTCTAACATCCCTGGGGTCAATGATCTGTCAATGAGCTGCCTGTAAATACCAAACATGTTTATCCCATAATAAAACTGATTTATTCCACCTTGCAAGCGACCCTGCACTGCCACCCCTAGCACATGTATGAAGGAAATGCTATAGAGTTGCCCTGCCTAGCTCACTATATACATATCAACTGCTTTTCATAAACAAGCTATAACCAAATCTGCCTGGGTGAGACTGTCATAACTCCCTGATAAAGAAAAGAGTTGGGACACAGCTAAATAATAAATAGGGTGGAGGAAGCTGCTTATTACCTGCTGTTACTCACATAAAAGTCAGTATTCCACTATACACCTAAACGTGGGCTCAGACCTAATAAAAATGTCGCCAAAGAAAGGCAACAAACCTAGCAAGACCATTAAGCAGCTGAAACCTACATCACATACAGTGAACATCTTTTTTAAAGCCTTGGAAGCTAAAACCAACATTGCTGAGGAAACTGACCCACCTGAGCAGGAGACATGTCAAAGCTCTTCAGAATCTGACTGCGAGCAAACAGCTGAAAACATCACAATACCTAAAGCTCTTTTTAATTCGATTCCCTCAAAAAAGGACTTTACTTTGTTAATAACTCAAGTTAAACAATGCATCAGGGACGAAATCTCAGACCTCAAGAAAGATATATCAGAGATAGGTCACAGAGTTGAATCACTTGAAGGGGCCCAGGACGCCCAAGCAGAAGCTATCTCTGAACTCCACACCACTATCCAACGACAAGGAGCTAATATTTCAGAGCTCGAAGATAAACTGGATGATGCAGAGAATCGCAGCAGGCGCCATAACATAAGGCTGAGAGGAATTCCTGAAACTATCTCTCCACAAGATTTGGATCAATACCTACAAGATTTCTTTAATGCCTTAAAGGGTGAAGAACACCCAACGAAAATTGAGATTGACAGAGCCCATAGAGCCCTCCGCCCTAAACCACAAAATGACCAACCGCCGAGGGACGTCATTGTGCGAATCACTAATTATCAAGTAAAAGAGTATTTGATGAAACTCGCAAGGGAACATCAGCCCATCAAGCACAAAAATGTAGAGATCCAGGTTTATGCTGATTTATCCCAAAGAACATTATCTAAACGCAGAGACCTCAAGCCACTCACTCTGCTCCTAAGAAAAAGAAATATACCTTACAGATGGGGTTTCCCCTTCCACTTAATAATAATGTGGCAGGGTAGATGCTTATCCTGTTCTTCAATTGATGATATCCCACCCATCTGCAGGGATTTAGACTTGCCACCACCTCAATTAGATGACACAACCCCTGCACATGATAAAGCACAAAGATCCAAGGGATCCCTACCCCTGCCACAGAGAAAAGAATGGATTCCAGCTCGCCAAAGAAGGTCACAAAAACCCTCTTCTTCTCAACTTCCTCCTGTGGGCGACAAAGGATGACTTTGGACAGTCCTGGTAACCCTCTTGTTTCACGTTAAATTTTTTCATAATTACCTAGAAGTGGCACTTGCTACTTTAACAACAAGTACTTCAATTCAAAATAACTAAAGTTGTTTCTGTTTTATGCAATGAAATGTTGTTTTCCTTTTTTATTCTTCTTTTTTTCTTCTCTTCTATCTTAAGGCAGCAATAACTAACTATACTAGCCTAATAGATTATCGAAAGTTGATAGTTGACTGTTAATTATCACCATATGTTATTATTGTTCTCATTCAGTTAGGAGTTTATCTCCTTCTAGTTAAGAATGTTTTACATGTTACTAGCAAAGATTGTACTCTGTTTATTATTTATTTTTGAATTTGTCTCTGTTCTTTCCTTTTTCTATAACTTCCTCCCCTTCTCATGCTTCTATTATCTGTGGGTAGCTCACGCTTCGATTCATATAACCTGTCCTACTTCACTTGACGTGACACAGCTTACACCTCCAATTCATTTGAATGGGTAACCACACACCTCAAGATTTAGTTATATTCACGCAAAATGTTAAGGGATTGAACTGCCCCCATAAAAGGAGACTGGCCATTAATGATCTCCAAAAAAAAGGTGGACACATATTGATGCTCCAAGAGACGCATTTCAAGGCCAAAAATATCCCCAAATATTTCTCACCGCACTATCCACAACATTACCATAGCACCAACCCCAACAAGAAAATTAATGGAGTCAGCATCCTGATTCATAAATCAATACCATTTACTAAAACAAGCTGTATTTCAGACAGGGAAGGCAGATACATTTGCTTAAAAGGTTTATTATATGGTAAGCCTGTAACTCTAGTAAACGCATATGCTCCCAATTCCAAACAAGACAAGTTTATAAACTCTATGTCAGATTTAATTGTGAAAGAAATAAAGGGTTCACTCATTGTCGCGGGTGATTTTAATTTTCCTTTAGATCCCAAAGTAGACTGTTCGAATCCAGAAACTAGAGCCAAAACCCCAAACCTTACCAAAATATGGCGGAAATTTAAAATGCTAGGTTTACATGATGTGTGGAGATACTTCAACCCCCAAAAGCTTGATTACACTTTCTTCTCTCATCCCAAACGCACATACTCTAGGCTAGACTATATCTTAGTTGACCATTTAGTTCTTTCTCACTCTAAACACTCGCAGATCAAGCATACCTCCTGGTCGGATCACTCCCTTGTCTCATGCGTGATTAACTGGCCTTCAGCCCCCCTTAGGACTTATCAGTGGAGGCTAGATGACTCTATGTTACTAGACCCATCCCAGATTGAACGCTTTGCGAAACATATTACAGATTATTTTGCGCACAACACTACACCAGGGATGAACATAGCGACCATTTGGGAAGCTCACAAGAGCACCATAAGAGGAGAATTTATTAAAGCCAAGGCCCAAATCAAAAAGAAAAGCAGAGCGGAGATGGAGCTGCTCTCCACAGAGATATCTAATCTAGATTATGCCCACAAAATCAACCCGACAGACAGTGATGTACTAGAAGACCTTAAGGTAAAAAGGGACAAACTAAACTCCATACTCCAAATTAAAGCTCAAAGGCAATTACTTTTTCTTCAACAAAATTTTTATAGGGAGGGCAACAAACCAGGAAAATACCTAGCAAGGGCTCTAAAAACGCAACAGCAAAAAACATATGTACATTCCATAAAATCTACTAAAGGTAAAAATATTGAAGACACCAATTCCATAGCAAACGAGTTTAAAACATACTACCATAAACTTTAAAATTTATTTCCCAACAGAGATCCACTAACACACCTTCAACTATGCAAACAATACCTTGACAAGGTTCCAATTCCCCACATTACACCTGAACAATCGGAGATGTTGGAACAACCCATTCAACCAGTGGAAATACAAAACGCAATAAAACATTTGAAACTGGGTAAAGCCCCTGGCCCTGATGGGTTCACGGGCCAATATTATAAAACATTTTCTGGCCTACTAATCCCACATCTCTCAACTTTATTTAATTCAACTTCGACCTTGAAACCCTTTCCTGATAGTATGTTACAGGCCAATATCTCAGTTATTGCCAAACCGGACAAACCCCCTGACTCCCCTTCCAGTTACAGACCCATCTCTTTACTAAATGTGGACCTTAAAATATATGCAAAGATCTTAGCCACTAGAATTAACCATCTCTTACCATCTTTGATCCATCAAGACCAAGTAGGCTTCGTGCCACAAAGAGAAGCCAAAGATAACACAGTTAAAGTCCTTAACCTATTAGAGTTCATCTCACAGACTAAATCCCCGACTGTTTTCCTATCGACCGACGCCGAAAAGGCATTTGACAGACTTGACTGGACTTACCTTCAAGAAACCCTGACCCGATTCAAGTTCCCAGACCCTTTCATTCATAAAATACTAGCACTATACACCAACCCGACAGCACAAGTTAGGGTGAACGGCACACTCTCTGAACCCTTTGAAATTAGAAATGGATCTAGACAAGGGTGCCCCCTATCCCCTCTCCTATTTATCCTATCCCTAGAACCCCTAGCCATTAAGATAAGAAATAATGACCAAATCCAGGGAATTGATATTGGCAAAGACTCACATAAATTAGCAATCTTCGCAGATGACATACTCCTGACTCTCACAAACCCCATATCCTCACTCCACTCAGCCATTTCAGAACTAGGCCTCTATGGAAGTGTCTCTAACTTCCTAGTTAATATGACAAAATCAGAATATCTGCCTATAAATCTCCCCAGCCAATCCCTAGACTCATTAAGACAAACCTGCCCCCTTAAGCAACAGACAAAATACTTGAAATATTTAGGCATCCGTATCACCCCCAATATGACAGATCTTCGCTTGCATAATTACAGCAGTTTAATATCAGAATTCAGATCCCTTACACATACTTGGCTCCCCAAAAACATATCATGGCTAGGTAGAATTCATGTCACAAAAATGACGCTACTCCCAAAAGTACTCTACCTACTTCAAACAATCCCTATCCCAGAGACTCTGAAGGATCTAGATACACTGCAAAAAATCATAAATGACTATATATGGAGACGCAGACCTCCGAGAATTAATAAGAACACGCTTTATAAATCCCCAAGCGACGGTGGTTTGGGAGTCCCTCACCTTCGATCCTATAAGCTTGCAATCTCACTACAAAGAATCACTGAGTGGTGTAGATTGGAAGGGCCAAACCCCAAAAAATGGGCTCAAATTGAAAATGCGCTATCATTCTCTCATAAATTGGATGATATTTGCTGGAACCCGGCACATTTTAATAAATGCGCTATATCATCCTCCTCAATAACAAATGAGACTTGGACAGATTGGAGACTGATTTGTAAAAGCCCAAACAAAATATCTTCCAAATACTCTCCCCTAACCACAATTATTAATAATCCAGAATTCTTACCAGGCTACACCCCAGCCCCCTCACAAACACTGTACCCCATTAAAGCTCTCCCTATGCACCTCATAACAGACACCACTCACGTTCTTAAAACCAAAAGTCAATTAGAAACCCTGAACCATCCATTTCTATCCTCATGGCTGCGGCTACACCAAGTGAGACACTATGTAGCTACACATAAGCACATTAAAGACTTAACACGAACACCTACCCCCTTTGAACAAATTTGTATAGCCAGAGAATGTATCCCAGGAACAATATCTAAACTCCACAAATTAATCCTCTCAAACACTTTCCCGCTCCTTCCCTCATACACGAAAAGATGGGACCTAGAACTTAAGACTAATACCTCTCCCCAAACTTGGGCGCACAGATTTGGTAACCTGAAAAACTCAGCACACTCAATACAAGCAAAAGAGACCAACATTAAAATAATGATGAGATGGTACCTGACCCCAACAAGGCTAAAATTCATATATAAAAACTCCGCAACTTCATGCTGGAGGGGTTGTAAGCAAGAAGCCCACATCTCCCACATTTGGTGGGAATGTGACCTCATAAGACCTTTTTGGTCAGCAATCTTCCAACTTATCAACACAGTATTAAACACAAATATATCTCCCAGCCCAGACTTGATTTTACTATGCCAATCCCCTAATATCTCTTGTAAAATACGAAAACACCTCTATCAATTAATGCTAAATGCAGCGAATCAGTTAATCCCTAAGAAATGGAAATCCACGCTGATACCCTCCACACAAGAATGGAAAGCGCTAGTGAACAGAAACCTCCTCCTAGAATGACTGCATTATCTTAAGTTAGGCCAACTCGCCCTGTACCAGGATATGCAGTTCTTGTGGGAGTCCTTCACATTTAGTACGACCCCACACTGAATTTACTTCTCCTGAGAAGGGAGTATATTACATACAAATGAGGCGTGAGCGTAAGCATAAAACCTAAAACCCCATAACCTCATCACTCCGCTACCACAGATACCTTTTCTCTTCTTTTTCTTTTTCTCTTTTTCTTTTCTTCTCCATTTCATTTCCCCTCTATTTCATTTATTTTTTCCTTTCCCCCTCTCTATAACATATGTTTAAAGTTATATATGAGATAGGTTCTTTTTGTACCATGGATTCAGATGATGCCAATAATTCAATTTACAAAGAAGAACTCACATAAATACCCAGACCGAGAGAAGATCACCAACAGTCCGGTTTTTGGAAAAATTTGGGGTTCCAATGTGCATAACTTTTTCTATCTTCCTCTACTTCTTGGAACCCTTTTGTCTTAGCTTTGGATGAAACAAATATGAACAATGGACTGATGGGGTATTTAGAACACGAGGGTTTTTCTCTTCTCACATATGTTGTTGTTATATCATGGTACCATTCTGTCACAACTGCTTATGTTAAGACCTGTATTAGAACCGTCTATTCATTTTGCATTGTTTCCTTGTTGAAAATTGAAAATAAAAAGAAACATAATTTAAAAAAAACAGGGACACTTTAATTCATCAAAATTTACATTTCACTCGTGTTGTGAAAAAAAACTTACCTTTTAAACATGACAGCCGCTCCAGTTTCCTCTGGTCGTCGCAAGCCATTTCTGACGTCAGAAATGATGGATAGGTCATCCTCCAATCATGGCTTCCCCCCGAGGTAATCAGTGTCTGATTCAATGTCGTGATTGGAAGAAGCCGGATTCCTAATTTTAGACCCAGGAAGAGGCTTTGCGACGGATGGAGGAAGCTGGAGCTGCTGTCAAGATTAAAAGGTAAGTTTTTTTTCACAACACGAGTGAAATGTAAATTTTGATGAATTAAAGTGCCCCTGTTTTTAATCTAATTTTTAAAAACCAGGCACTTTAGCATCAAAATTTACATTCGCTTTAATGACAGTTTAGGCAAATTAGAGATGTGTGATTTATATCTGACAGTTAGGATATAATAAGTTAAGTTTTTATATGCTATATTCTGCCCAATTGGTAGTGTACTCCCCCTGTTCTTTAAAGCTGTATGCTTTAATTTTTGAATTACTGTTATTTAAATATTTTGCATGCTGTTTATTTGTTATGCCTAAGGATTGTACATGTATGTTCTGAAGCCAATGTAGATCTGCCGCCCATCTACAACAAGTTTTGTTTTTTAAATTGCTATGTCCACACACACTAATGTACAACACTTACATATAATCACACAAAATGTGAAAGGGTTTAATTGCCCAAATAAAAGATCTATTGCTCTGCAGGACTTACGTAGGAGAGGAGATAAAGTCCTACTTATGCAAGAAACTAATTTTAAAGCCAACAAACTACCAAAGTATTTTACTACCCATTTTACACAACACTTCCATAGCACAAACCATCAAAAAAGGTAATGGAGTCAGAATTCTCATCCACAAGTCTATTCTATTTAAAGTACTGCAAATAGATAAAGATAAGGAAGGAAGGTACTTGTGTATTTCAGGCTTACTATTTGACAAACCCATCACATTAGTCAACCTTTACGTGCCTAATAAACACCAAGACTCTTTCATAAATAATATCACTCCTAGAATACTAGATAATACTAAGGGCCCCTTGATTCTGGGAGGTGACCTAAACATTCCACTAGACCCCTCAATTGACAGTTCAAATCCCAAAACCCAAACAACACATAAAGCTCTTGAATCCATATGGCAAAACTTCAAAACTCTTACCCTACATGACACGTGGCGTTACTTAAACCCCCTTAAGAATGATTATACTTTCTTCTCCCATACACATAAAACTTATTCAAGACTTGATTATATTCTAGCAGATCACAATGCACTTTTTCATATATCAAACAACCCAATATAAAGCATACAACATAGTCTGACCATTCATTGGTAGAATGTTTTTTAAACTGGCCATCTATGCCAATCAGACCACTCTGTTGGAGATTAGATAAAACGTTATTATTGAATCCAAAAGACTTGGAGAATTTTACCAAGCAGATGGAAACTTACTTCTCAATAAATGCCACCCCAGACTCGAACCCAGAAATGATTTGGGAAGCACACAAAGCCTATATGAGGGGCACATTTATAAAATCCAGAGCTAACAAGTGCAGAGTAGACATGAAAATATACACCTTATTAGCCCAAGAAATAGCTGAGCTAAATTTTCTAGTAAAGATGAATCCCAATGATGAATCTCTCAAAAAAATGCTATGTGATAAAATAAATAAACTAAATGAACACTTACAAATAGAAACTCAACAAAAACTATTATTCTTTCAACAAAACTTTTATGGTGAGAGCAACAAAACAGGTAAACTATTAGCGAGGGCGCTTAAAAAACAACAATTAAAATCATATATTCACTCAATTACCTCAAAAAATGGAACCCAAGTAGAAGACACTAAACATATAGCTAAAATATTTCAAGAGTTCTACCATAAATTATATAATATACATATAGAGAGACCCTCAGAGACACATAAAGAAGCGTGTGACAGATATCTACACAATATCACTCTTCCCAATCTATCTGCAGATGAAGCCCAATCCTTAGAGACTCCAATATCTGCTGAGGAAATCTCCGAAGCTATATCTAACATGAAATCTAGTAAAGCCCAAAGGCCCGGACGATATTACTAATCTTTATTATAAAACCTTTAAAATCCAACTGATCCCACACTTGACATCTTTATTCAATTATATATCAGATTGCCACTTATTCCCCAACACAATGCTTCAAGCACACATAACAGTTTTACCAAAACCTGGGAAATCCCCTAACACCCCGGCTAACTTCAGACCTATCTCTCTGCTAAATGCCGATCTAAAATTATATTCTAAAGTCTTGGCTACTAGATTAAATAAATTATTGCCTTTCCTTTTAGACGGCGACCAAGTGGGTTTTGTACCAAAGCAAGAGGCTAAGGATAATATAAGTAAAGTCATCACCCTTTTAGACCACATTGAACATACCAAAATGCTGAAAAAGCCTTCGATAAATTAGACTGGACTTTTTTACAATCTACACTAACTAAATTTGGCTTCTTTATTGCTCAAATGTTAGCTCTGTATTCTAACCCTCAGCACAAATTCAGATTGACGGTACTCTGTTGGAGGCTTTTGAAATCCGCAATGGAACGAGATAGGGGTGCCCTTTATCTCCCTTCCTATTTGTTCTATCTTTAGAGCCTTTCACGAATAAAATACAAAACAACCCCAAAATAATCGAAATTAATATCCAAGACCAAACTTGCAATGTTTGCAGATGACGTTCTATTAACTTTATCATCTTCCCTAAAATCTCTTAAGTCAGTGCAGATTGAATTCCAAGAATACAGCAAGGTATCTAATTTTTTAGTAAATCCGACCAAGTCAGAACTATATCATATAAATATCACAACAGAAACCCTCAACACAATTAAATTAAACTGTACCTTTAATATTAACCTAAAAGCCTTGAAATACCTGGGTATCCATTTGTCCTCTAGCCTAGATGAACTTCGTAGACTAAACTATGGAAAACCTTTGACTGAGTTTCAACTTTTAATCTCTAGATGGCTGCCCAAAAATAATATCTCCTGGTTGGGAAGAATAGCAGCTGCAAAAATGACCTTATTGCCTAAGGCACTATATATTTTGCAAGCACTCCCTATAACGGGAGTCTATAGGGATATTAAAAAATTACAAATAGTAATAAACACATACATCTGGCAAAGGAAACAACCTAGATTATCTAAAAATATAATTTATGCCCCTAGAGAAAAAGGAGGGTTGGGTGTCCCTAATCTGAGTTGGTACAAGCTGGAAAATTCAATGAACAGAGTGATAGACTGGTGCAGACAGGGTGAGCAATCATATAAGAAGGTAGTACAGTTGGAATCATGCTTGCTAAATGTTCCACATCTAGGTGGATTGTGCTGGACCCTTTGAACTCCACATTGAATATTGGTAAATCATACCCTATTTTTAGTGAAACCTTCTCTGACTGAGTATCTCTTAGAAACAAATTCCCAAAAATCTCATCCCCGCACTCCCCACTAATGACCTTGCTCCTGAATAGAGAGTTTGAGATAGGTAGGACATGGAACGCACATGCGTTTCATGTTTTATGTAAATTTCATGACCTAATCCCTTGTCATGTCCTGTTTTTATATTTGCTGGAATACCCCTTTAAGACTTTGCTATAAACGTACCTTTCACCTGCACACAGGTGCTTAGTAATTTGAATCCTGATGGGTCTCTGCAGCCTCACACATTCAGCTCGCTTTACAAGCTCCTAGCAAGTTTTCCAGCTTTCTTTTCTCCCTGGAAGGAATCAACTACTTCACAGAAATTCAGGTTACATTTTCCTGCATCTCTGCATTTGACATATTTACTGAATCAGCAAATCTATTGTCTTTAGACTCACTGTATATATTGAGCACCAACCTAAGCCTTGTCCTCTGCTGTACATACAGTTCCGGCTCACCCCAGCTTGTGACTCCACATCAGAGAAAGAGGTAAAGATATGATTTATCTTAGCACCAATCTGTTTTGTTCCGGATTGTTTTCTGCATTTTCTGCACACAAACCAAACAACCTGTTTGCCTGTCAGCTCCTGCATAATACTACAGGTTTCACAGACTGCTTAGCAATCAATCTAGGGTGTATGCTGCCAAAACTAATCTGATACCTCTAGTAACCTTTCTCAAATCTGTTTATGTGTATCAGCTCTTACAGGATATAAACTACCTAGATATTTGTTCTGCAGATGTGATGCACATCAGAAATAATTTAAGTGTGTGAAAATTTTACACTTATTTGGGAGACTTTGTTTCCAAACATTCTACATCACTTTATTAATTCACTTCTGACTTATCAAACTACTTCCCAATAGTAGTTATCTAGTCGATAGTGATACATTCACCATTTAAAGGTATATTACCTTGATAATGTAGTTCTGCAGTTGTGGTCCTCCAAATAATTTGGTGTCAATCTTTACATATTACTAAGCTAAAAAATATGGATCCAGCGGAACTCCTTAGCCATGTTTACTCACTATCTCAACGTATTGATTTATTAGCCCAAGGGCTCAGAGAACTTCAGTCTGAAAATCAGAGTTTGGGTAACATAATTAAGGACTCAATGGGATCAAAGAAAATACCAGAGCCTCATGTTTGCCCCCCAGAAAAGTTTGATGGAGACAGAACCCAATTTAGGCAATTCAAAAATGCGTGTACCCTTTTCTTTACACTCAGACCTAAAACTTACTGCACTGAGAGGGTTAAAGTCTTGACTGTCATTTCCTATTCGCGAGGAGAACCAAGGGAATGGGCAGACACTATCTTTGAGACTGACAATCCCATCCTGGGATGAATAGATTAATTCTTCAAAGCAATGGGTTTGTTATATAAAGATAAAAATAAACAGCTCACTGCTGAAACAAAAATGAGAAATCTCAAACAAGGCAGGAGAGCTGTTGAATATTATATAATAGACTTCAAAAGATACTCTACAGATTCGCAGTGGAATGAAATAGTTTTAAAAAACTAGTTCCGTTTGGGACTTTCTGATCCTGTAAAGGATGAAATAGCAAGAGTCAACCTTCCTGAGACACTTGACGCACTTATCAGATTGACCGCCGTCTACGTGAACGCAAGTCAGAAAGAGAATCCTATAAGAGCACGTACAGAACCGGACATCCATCCTCTCCATCTGTATCTAGTTCTACAGAAGTGCCTATGCATGTAGGTTTTATCAAGGGTCCGTTAAACCCTGAAGAGAGATCTTTTTATGAAAATGTAACCTGAATTTCTGTGAAGTAGTCAATTCCTTCCAGGGAGAAAAGAAAGGTGGAATACTTGCTAGGCGCTTGTAAAGCGAGCTGAATGTGTGAAATTACTAAGCACCTGTGTGCAGGTGAAAGGTATGTTTATAGCAAAGTCTTAAAGGGGTATTACAGCAATTATAAAAACAGGACATGACATCACTATACATATTTTTATATATATATATATATATATATATATATATATATATATATATATATATATATATATATATATATATATATATATATATATATTATTGATTTTCAAATTAAGGATACAACAGTGTACCGTTAAGTACACAACAGCACATACAGCAATCAACATACAAAAAAAAAGTAGATAACATTCAGATCTCACTTATACCAACTCCATAAAGAAGTGGGTGGGAAACAGGGACAGTCAGGGTGATTGAAAATTCTGCTGCATAAGGTAGGTGCGGGTTCTGGGAGGGTGGTGTTATCAAGAGAGGAGTTTGATGAGGAAAGGACAGACCAAGGGGGTTGGGGGATTACTCCTTAGGTGTCTAAGCTAGGTAGCCAATGAGTGTTGAACATGGTTTGCATGTCATTTTCATTTCAAACAGGTCTGAGTTTTCTAAGGAGTAGAACAAATTATTTTCCATGGAGTAAATATACGCCATAACTTTAATTATGTCTGACCAGGAGGGGGGGGGTAGTTTTTTCTATGATCTGGCAATGGAAAGTTTTATAGCTGAAAAGAGGTATATGCATAAATATACATGGTGCTTAGGTAGTTTGCAGGAACCTAAATGAAAGAGGGCCACTTCTGGGGACTTAGAAAGGGGGATCCCTAGTCTGGATAGTGTAATGAAACAAGTGTCCCAAAGTGGTTTGAATTTCGGGCAACCCCACAAATTATGTATCATATCACCTATGTGGTCGCAGTCTCTCCAGCATTTAGGAGAAGCAGTAGGGAACAATTTAGCTAATTTGGTTGGAACATAATACCAGTGTGTGAGTAACTTAAAATATGCCTCATATATGGTAATACAGTGGATAGCTTTTTAGTTAATAGGAGTGTACGTTGCCAGACCTGAGTGGGAACAGATATATTCAATTTTTGTTCCCAATTCAATAAGTGTGGAGCTTTATCAATAGGACTTCCATTAAACTATAGTGGATTGACATAGGTTTGCCTAGTCTGAACCCTTGCTGCCATCTAGATTCCCATAATGTTAGCTGACGGGGAGACATGAGCTTAAATCCCCAACTAGTTAATGGACTAATTACTCAAGAGTATTAAAAAAACAAAAACAGTGGCACCTGTGTGGATTCCCTAATTTGGTCTAGCTTAACAAATTGCCCCTGTGAAGAAGTGGACCATAGGTCTGAAACCCTTACAAAACCTAAACAGGTCCACGTTGCAGCATGAGAGTCAGGAAGGCCTGTGAGAAGGCCTGATAAAGTAGTGATGGGAGAGGGATGATGGGCTATTAGTTTATCATGTCTAATTTGATCCCATGATGAGAGGCATTCTTTAATTATTGGGTTATTGATAGACAAATTTCTACAGCAGTTTGGCGGGGTCCAAATGAGATCACGTAAGTAAATGTTAAATGGTAGTGAAGCCTGCTCAATACCCCTCTATTTACAATGGGAGTCTTTGACTCCCCATTGAGAAATATGAGTGAGCATCGCCGCCTCAAAATATCTAGAGATAGATGGAGAGGCAACCTCTCTATGTAGTCTCGGGTACTGCAAAATGTTGTGGGCTATACGTGGAGGTTTCCCCTGCCATATGTACTTCGTACATTCACTTTGGAACTGTAACAACATTTGTTTTGGTACTCGAATTGGGAGGCACCGGAATAAATAGGTCAGTTTAGGAAGATAGCTAATTTTAAGGGCTGCAATGCGTCCCAACCAGGAAATGGAGTTAGAGTGCCATTTTTGCCTAAGTGTTTTTAGCTCAGTTAGCAAGGGGTGGGAATATCACTTGATAATTTAATCCCTAAATGAGTTATATGGTTTTCTTTTACTATAAAATTGTATTTATCGTGCAAGTATTTAGGTAGGTCTACAGGGTGCCCTCTAGTAAAGATTTAAGTTTTGTTATGGTTCAATTTGTAATAAGAGAGGTTACTAAATGTCTCCAGTCTGTAGTCGCTTGGTGGAGAAGATCGTAGTGTCGTCGGCAAACAGCACAATCTTATGTACCGTGCCATGCAATGTGATTCCCTCAACCTTGCTATCACTTCTGATTTGTGCTGCTAAAGGCTCTATCGCTAAGGCAAATAGCAAGGGAGACAATGGACAGCCCTGCCGAGTGCTGTTGGTAATAGGAAAGGCCCGGGAAGTAAACCCCAGTCCTCGAACAGAGGCCGTGGGAGTGGAATATAATGCTTTTATGGCCAAGATTATATAATCAGGGAATTTAAAAGTTTCTAAGACCTTCCATAGGTATTCCCATCTAACTTGTTCAGACCTTCCATAGGTATTCCCATGGCTTGTTCAATCTTTTAGATTTTAAAAGGATGTTCAACAATCTTCTGGTGTTATCTGGGCCCTCTCTACCCTGGATACAGCCTACTTGATCAGGATCAATTAGATCAGGGAGTAGTCTTGAAATCCTGTTTGCTTTAATTTTTTAGTATATTTTAATATCTACATTGATTAATGAAATGGGTCTGTAATTGGTGCAGGATAAAGGGTCTTTGTCTGGTTAAGGGATAGTTATGAAGGAGGCCTCAAGAAACTCTTTCTGGAACTTACCCTCCTCACTAGCCAAATTAAAAAATTTAAGTAAGAGGGGTGAAATTTCATGTATATACGTCTTATAGAAGACTGCTAAAAAGCCATCAGGACCTAGGGCTTGAAAAGGCTTTAACTTTTTGATAGCTTGTTTGATTTCTGGAATAGAGAAGGGGTTAGCTAAGGTCTCTCTCTCTCTGATCATCATTGAGGGTCAGCAACTTCAATGAATGCAAGAAGGAGCATATGACCTCTGGAGAGTCTGGTTTGATGGGTTCCTGATTTTTAATATTGTACAGGGCAGAGTAGTATTTTTGACCAATCTGAGTGGGAAGCATAAAAATTTGATTCCATAGTTTTAAAGCATGGATACGCGAGGCCCCTGAACGCTGTCTCAGTCCGTTTGCTAACATGGTGTCAGCCTTGTTACTTTTCAAGTAGAAGAGTTGCTTTAGCTTGAAAAGGTGGGATTGGGTATTCTTGAACTCAATTTGGCTTATACGTCGTCTAAGTTCTTCGATTTGATCTCTAAGGTCTAAAGATTTAGGGGTACAATATTTATACTCTAAGTCACTTAATTTGCAATGGGCTTGGGAGAGTGTGAGGCCAGCTTGTTTCCTTAGGAATGCCTGTTTTCTTATAAAATAGCCCCGAGTGGTAGCCTTGAATGCCCCCCATATAGTGTCATCTCAAATTTGCGGGTTGTCATTTGTACGTATAAGGAATTGCAGCTCTTTCCTTAGTTCCTCCCTAAAAGGAATATCTCCCAAGATATGGGCGGGCAACTGCCAAGTGGGTTTAGTCCTGACTGTGTTTGTGGAATGGAGGTCTAAGAGAACGTGGTCGTTGTCCGACCAGGAGCAGACTGATATGTTTGTGGAGCATACTAAGTCTAGCGTGTCTAGAGAGTGGCAGATAAGTTAGTCTAACCTAGAGTAAGTATTATGGGGTTGAGAGAAATGGGTGTAATCCTTATCTAATGAGTGGAGAGACCTCCAGATATCATAGTAACCGTATTGTGACATTAGGGTTCTAAACAGTGTTAGGGACATTGGCCTTCTTATTAGTGGATTTAGATTTCCTGTCTAGTTTACTATCCCAAACCATGTTGAAATCACCCCCCAAGATTACCCTACCCTGCTTAACCTGATCTACCTTGCATAAGATCTTTTTTAGGCATCTGGGTTGGAGAACATTTGGCTGGTAGATGGAGACTAAGGTGTATGTAATATGATTACAGATCAGGATGATGAATCTAGCCTGAGGGTCCTTATACATGTGAATTGGTTCATAAACCACCCTTTTATACACAAGTATAGCTGTACCTCTGGCTTTTTTAGAGTAAGGGGCCGATTCAAAAATAGGGAAATCTTTAGATATGGATGTGGACGGGTCAACTCCTAATAGATGCGTTTCCTGGAGAAATGCCACATCTACCCTATGAAATGTAAGAGATCTGGCAAGCAGGCTTCTCTTACCTGTAGTGTTTAGGCCTCTCACATTATGCGATATGAACCTAAGGGAGGACATACAGCATGTATCACTTTACCCTAGATCGACTTCAAATTTACCTTATGATGTGATGTTTGGTGGGGAGGGGGATATTGGGTTGAAGGTGAAAGGTAGAGGGGTGGGGGGAATAAACAACTAATGATAACTAGCAAACTAATTAAACTCAGGAAATAACATATTGAGAATACAACAGTGAAGATTAGTTCAAAACTCAAATTTCCCTCATAAGTAGAGGGTTACTTTCAGGTCGGTAAAGCCTGAGTCCGCATTGACTGACTGAGAAGGCTGGATTTCTGACGTTTTGGTCTTTGTTCCTTCAAGGTCATTCTGGGGCAGAGACCCTCAGTTTGGTAGAATGGACAACTTACAGAGGCACCTGTTCTGTTTGTAGACCCCAGTTAGTTAGGTGAGTGTTGCCTTCAGATGAGGATGTTACCACATGGGTTTGGTTATCCTTTGTCACTTTAAGCTTAGTGGGAAAGCCCCATCTGTACTTGATGTTTGGCCTTCTGAGCAGCGAGGTTATGGGCGTATAGAGCCTGCATTGTTGCAGAGTATGAGAAGATAAGTCCGGCAGGAGTTGGATGTCTTTGAGGTTGTCTGGTAGAGCTGGTTTGCTGAAGGCAGCCTGCATTAGACGGTCTTTAAAGGTCAAATTATGGAAGCATACCACAATGTCTCTAGGCCTATCTGATGACATTGTCCTTGGTCTCAAAGCTCTGTGAGCTCGCTCCATGGTATGTAACGAACCTCCAGGGGGCCCAATAGAGCCGTGTAAAGAGACTTGAGAAATTCTTGCAGTTCACCTGCCATCACACTTTCCGGTATACCTCTAAATTGGACATTGTGTCACCGAGCTCTGTCCTATACATCCGCAAGCTTTAGCTCTAGTTGAGTAATTTGATCCACAAGGCTCTTCTTTTATGAAAGTAAGTTTGAGTGATCCGTGGTGAGATCGTCATGTTGCCTCTCTAACGTATCAAATCTATCGCCAATCTAAGCAATGTCCTTTCTGAGCTCTGCGGAGCTATGTTGAATCTCAGTAGTGATGGATTTTGTTTGCGCGGCTAACATTTTCTTCATAGTGGATTCAGTGATATAGTGCTGCAAGTGGGCAGTAGACTATGTACTGGACTGAGATCCCTCATCTTGTGATTCTGGGTCACTTATGTCCCTTCTGGGTGGGTCTGGGTATTTAGATTGTTGGGAGAAGTGGTCTAATACAGTCTTTTTAACCAATGCAGGAGTTCTGGGATGTCTTCTTGAAGAGTGCAGCATTTTTGATAGAGTTGTAGTCGACCTTGAAATGTGACAGTGGTATCTCAGTCAGTATCACCAGTACTAAAAAGAAAGCCTATACCTGAATATCTCTTTAAAGCTAGTCTACAAAGAGGAACACAGTCTACACACTTGGACTAAATCACCTCCATCCTGGACGGAGGCGTGTACTGGATCAACAATGCCACACAAACAATTTTAGTATTGCTACACAGTAGGTCTCTGCAGACCATCTAACACCTTGGTAAAAAAGGGATATGACCCGAAGGAAGGGGAAAAGGAGAGGGGAAGTGACCAACCCAGACAAGCTGGGCCAGAAAGGAGGAAGTGTGATAAGGGCCACAGCAAACAGTCCCAAGGCTGGGCTCACCAAAAGTTTTAAAGTGTAAAAGCAGAGCAAAAAACAGGGCAATACAACAGTTTAGACACTAGCAGTAACATAGACTTAAGCTATATGGTCAACCAGTACAAGTACAACAAAAATGCAGGCACAGATGCGAAAAGATAAATGCAGATTCTATTTATTGGAATCAGAAGACATCCATAAAACAAAACAAAGTGAAGGAACTAGGTCTTACGTGTTTCGGCTATGCCTTACTCATAGACCCTAGTCCTCCACTCACATATGCACATATTTATAGGCTATAATTAAAACTTCTCCTCCCTCCACACAGTGCAAAAGAAATCCACCCACTTAAAGGGACATATGTTGAGAATGTGTCAATACAAAGCAATGTAACAATTCTATGCAGAATGCATAATAAATAAGGTATCTCAGCAATACATACAAGAAACAATATACATTTGATAATGCTTGTATGAACTTATTTAAGAACATCATCACAAATAATTGAGTTAAATATAACCTCATATTGTTAAAGAATGAGAATATATATATATATATATATATATATATATATATATATATATATGTATATATGTATTATAATTTACTAGTAGTAGACTATATATCATAAAATTATATTTTTTCAAATGAGGTTGATAGGTAAATAATCACAAAGAAAATTGTAGAAATAGTATTATGTAGATCAGACTTCAATGAGGGGAAATTTATTCCCAAAAGTTAACTATATCCCTGTTTATATTAAAGCCCTGTGGTACCCTTGTACTTAAAGTAAAAATCCAAAAAGTGTCACACTTTTTAAGTAAACGAGGAGGGCGTTTAATCTGTTCCAATATACACCTTTTAAAGGGACATGTATCACCAAAATAGTAGAGAATAAAGTGTGATGCTAGTGCAGAACAATGAATTGATCTATCAATATCATTAAGGTGCTCCATAATTCTCTCCCGTGCTTGGCGTGTAGAACACCCTACATATTGTTGGTGACATTCCTGGTTAGGATCTACAATTTGTACATGAGTACATATGATATAAGTATCATACAGAAAAAACCCAGACCGGCACCACATCTTGAGTATAAAAACGAGCTTCTTTATTTATCGAAATAAGTTTAAAAGATGGTTAGCACACCAAAAGAAAAAGGCAATCTTACCAAACAGCTGACTGCTCAGATTTAAATCCTGGGCCCGATGACGTCACTGATGCGTTTCAGGTCTTAACCCGTACAATCTGGAGACCGGGAAAAACAAAACACTACTCACAGTGCTTGGAAGGCAGGAGATAGAACGAGACATTGAACGGTGATTATTTGCACAGCAAGGAGCCAGCGTGAGGAGTCAGCATGAACAGCTCTATACCCCTCAGTAAGTGACTTCCATTAAATTATTCAATCTGACGACTGTGGGTGTTTAATAGTGTGACTGAGACTTGGAGGCTGTCACACGCAGAGCCAATATTATGGTTACATCTTTATATATTTCACATGTGCATAAAATCGTCTGTTCTACTATTTAAGTTTTTGGGTCAAGCCATTAATATCTAAATTTGTGAATCAGCAATTGTGTGTGTGTATTATTTATTTTTTGTACATATGATATACCTTTTGTGTCACAGTAGACTGAAATGTTTTGCTCACACTGGTATGGTCACATGCCTTGCATGTACGTCCCTCACATCTATAACGACCCTTACAAGTAATCCAGCTAGACAAATTAGATAGATTAGGTTTTTGATCATGGGTCATGCTGGGAGCAAGGATATTCCCCAAAGTTTTGTTTTTCCTACTGACAAATGTACAGCCACTTTTGGCAACATCATGTAATATTTTGTCCCCCAATAAAATGAAAAAAATGCTTTTTTACAGTGTTACAAATTTGTGAAAATTGGGATGAATATGTTGTTACAAATATGGGTTTAGTAATCTGTTGTTTTGGTTTAGTACTATCCTCAAGCAGGCTCATCCTATCCATCTGAACAACCTGGCTAAATGCTTTTTCAATGATATAATCAGGATAGCCACGTTGTCCGAAACGTTGTTTCAAATTCTCACTCTCTCTAAGGAAAACAGAATCCTCAGTACAGTTGCGTCTACTACGCATAAATTGGTCTTTGGCTATGTCAAATCTGCAATGCTTAGGGTGCGAACTTTTCACATGAAGAAGAGAATTGGCAGCAATTGGCTTTCTATAAAATGTGGTAACAACTTTCTTGCTCTCTACATCTCCACAAAGCATCAAATCCAGATAGGTCATAGCCTTCTTATCAAAAGGAAAAGTAAATTTAAGGCCAAAATCATTTGCATTAAGATAGTCAACAAAAGTAATACATTCTTGTTCTGTACCAGTCCAAATAAAAATCAAATCATCAATAAAACGTTTATACATAACTATATACTGTGCGAAAGGATTTTCCTCTGCAAAGATGTGGGACAGTTTCCACCACCCCATAAAGAGGTTGGCATAGGAGGGGGCGAGGACAAATTTACCACATTTAAGTGTTGTACTTGTTGTGAGTGTGAACTTGTGTGGCTTCCTCATTTTCTGTTTGCCCCTCTGGGAAAATCCTTTTGTGAATTTTGTCCTAAAAGAGGGGTAGGAACCAGATTATCACCAGATAATCACCAAATTATCACCAGAGGTAGCTCCCAAATTAGATGAAAATACTGTGGGCGCCAGGCTAGGCATCTGAGGGATAGGAAAACTAGGAGGATGGGCCTGTATAGGAACCACACTTAAAGTTGAAGAAGTTAGGTTGCTAGTTTTAAGAATCGGTCTGTGCAGATTATCTTTAGACACCCTCATGTCAATCTCAGACACAGGTGCAGACTGTGAACCATGATCAGAAATAGAAGTGACACACTCCTCATTAGAGTCCACATCTGTGTCTGAGAAAGACATCTGCTTGGTATGAGGTGATCTAGATCTACGTCTACCCACTCTTCCTCTCCTAAAGGGGTTTCTAGGTTCAAACAAAGGCCATCTATATACATTATTGTGTTTGTAATCTTGCTCATCTCTATCAAATTTGTTATATTTTAAATTATCAATCTCAATTTTAACCTTGGATACAGTATCTTTTTTTTTTTTTAAATTCGTTTTTATTATTGAGGATACAACAAATGAGTACAGGTACCACAAATACAATTGTCTCAGCATTCATATAAGAGGATTACATACTTATTAGCCAGAAAGTTAACAGGATACATATGGACAGTGTATGTAAATTATTTCGACTAGTTAAACCCACATAGAAGAGTATGACACAGCCGTACTGTAGAACCATTCATTGTTTACAAGGAAAAGCAGGTATTAGTTTCCAATGGATGATTGCACGTATCCCTCAATATCTTTTTTCTTTTTTAAACTTAAAAAACAACTTAACATTTCTAATACATCTAACAACAATTAAAACTAAGTGCCTTGCTACCTAAGTAGTATACCATCATGTTGACCCTCACATGTCAAGCCCTATGGCGTAATAAGGACGTATAAGTAGGAGAGAAGGAAAAGAGAGTAATAAAAAAAAAAAGGGAAGAAAGAAAAGAGGAGAGGGGGGGGAGGGTGTGGGTGTAGTGTGGAGAGGAGGAGGGGGACCTCCCAGGTGCAATTAAAAGAAAGATTCAATCAGAATCATCTCAGACCCATCAGTTCTGTTCTGGGGGGACTCCTCGATAGTTAAAGCGGCCCATTCTCCCCGCAGAATGCCCTCCAACACTATCTCATGCTGTGCAAAGGGTTTAAGAATTTGTTTTTGCTGTCCTGGTGGTAGCTTTTCTATAAGATGTCTCCATTTCCTCAGAAAAGGTTGTAGTCTATGTTTAGTGTCCCAGCAAGCGTCTTGTCTCTCAATAAACATGTGCCTAAAGAGAACCCTCTTAAACTGTGTCAATGAAGGTGCGGAGCGAGAGCACCATAGGGTGAGAATACAGTGTCTTGCAAGTAGTGTACACAAAGTCAGTAGAGACTGTTTCTTACTATCTATACCAGTCCATGTAAACAGATATATATTGGTGGGATTGAATGAAATGTCAAGACTCATGGTTACCTTAAGCCAGTATTGCAGGCATCCCCAGAATCTCTTAAGTAAGAGGCAGTCAAAAAAGTAGTGGACTAAAGAGGGATTGGGGAACTGACATTTTATGCATTGGTTTGGGAGATGGGGGTTCCATTTCGCCCTTCTACTAGGGGTGATATAGTCCCTGTTAATCAATCTAATTTGCGCCTCCCGCAATGGCAGTGCCAAAGTTGCTGATTTGGTTTTCAGGAGACTGTCTTTGACGTCCTGAACGGATATCTCTGCAGTAGTGTCCAATTTCAGTTTTTCCAATAAGCCTACCTGAGCCTTAGCACTATATGGCCGAAGAATTTCCTGATATATCCCTGACATAGAAAAGTTCCCCAGTTTGAAGGCAGTTTGGGGAATTGCAAATGGGGCCTGATTCCAGAATCCTGGGTTGGCGTCCATTATGGCTTTAATATAATGCCTGAGCTGCAGATAGGCATAAAAGTGTTGATTTGAGAGGTTGTAGGACGCTTTCAGGTCCTGAAATGTTCTGACGGTGTGCGACAGCGGATCTAAAGCATCCCCGAGCCTCCGCAGTCCCCTCTCGTCCCATATTGTAAATGGAGCATGTTCATCTCCTCCTGGGAATTTAATGTTGCCCCTGATAGGTATATACTTAGGTGAAGGGCACAGTTGGCCCAGTGCCTTGTGCGCCTTAGACCAGGCGCAAGCGGATCTCTATACAAAACATTGTTCTTTATGTGTTGGGGTATATCCCCTGGTTGGCAATATGGGAGGTATGCCAGACCACAGCGCTCAATTACCGCCTCCTCCAGTTGTTTGTCATAGAAGTGTGCCGTGTCCAGCTGCCAATCCAGTACTAGTCTTATTAAAGCAGCCCAGTTATAATATTGGATATGTTGCAGACCCAAGCCACCGTTAAGAAATGAGGCATGCAGTTTGTTGGCTGCAATTCTGGGTTTTTTCCCTTTCCATATGAAGCAGTTCAGAGCTCTATTGAGCCTCCTCACATCTCCATTAGTCATCAAGAAGGGTAAAACAAGCAGTGGGTACAGGAGCCTAGGTAATAGTGACATTTTAAATAAGTTTACCCATCCCGTGAGACTCAGCGGAAGGTTATGCCAGCTTGTCAAACGAGAGCATATCGAGTTGCACTGTCGGGTAATGTTGAGGTCATATGATTCTTATGTAGGTTAATACCTAAATATGTAAGGGAGTCCGTTACCTCAACAAAGGGGTACCGGGTAGTGTCCGATGTGTGTTCGGCCGAATAATTCCAGTGTCTCAAGGATCTTAGGTATAGATGACTTAGGGGAGTCCACAAACAACAACATGTCGTCCGCGTACAGTGCTAGATGAAGTACGCGTTTCCCCAAATTTATTCCTGGAAAATTTTGCCGCAGGGTCACTGCCAGGGGTTCCAGGGCCAGATCGAAGATCAGAGGAGACAGGGGGCACCCCTGTCTAGTGCCCCTCCCTAGAGAGAAGCTCGAGGAGAAGCAGCCATTAACCAGGATGTGAGCTGTAGGGGTTGAGTAGAGTTTCCTCAATACCTCCATATACGAGCCTCGGAAGTTAAAGTGACTCAGGACATCAAATAGATAAGGCCATTCGACATGGTCGAAGGCCTTCTCTGCATCTAGGGAGAGGAGAAATGCCTCCGAATTGTCTCCTCCAGGACGGTTCTGCCCCTGTTCCCAATAATAGTTGATAACATGTAGCACACGTCTTAAGTTGGTTACCGGGGTACGCTGGTACACAAAACCAGTTTGATCCGGGTCAAGGAGAGTAGGCAAGATAACTTTTAGGCGATTTGCAAGAATCTTCGTAAAGATCTTGTAGTCCGAATTTAAGAGCGAGATCGGACGATATGATCCCGGCTCCAACGGATCTCGTCCCGGCTTCGGAAGTAGAGTGATATGAGCCGAAGAAAAGGTATCGGAAGGGTGGTTACCTTCCTTGAAGAGGCCATTGTACACTTGATTAAGTATGGGCGACACCTGCGGCAGTAGCAGACGATAAAGTTCTATGGGGAGACCGTCCGGACCCGCTACTTTACCCACAGACAAGGATTTGATCGTGGCCTGTACCTCCTCCACTGAGAAGGGGGCGTTAAGAGACTCCAATTGGTCATATGTTAACTTTGGAAGTGACACTGAGTGCCAGAATCGTTCCAATACCTCCGTTGGAGGCTCTGATTGACTAGTGTACAGCTGTTTATAGTAGAGAGCAAAACCCTCCGCTATCTCTAGAGGTGTCCTATATGTATCGCCGTTCAGCTGTATAGCCGCAACCTCTCGACTCGTCTCTCTTGCATTTACTAGGTTGGCTAGCAGCTTACCCGATCTGTTCCCATATCTGTGGAATTTGCTCGCCGACTTCAACAGGTCAGAAGCCGCTTTCTGTTTCAGGAAAGCCTCTAACTCCTCCTTAGCCAACACGAACGCCTCTTGTGTGTCCCTGGATCTGGAGACATGGTAAGTTTGGTAAGACTGTTCCAGGGTCTTCTGTAGCTCACTATGTCTCTGTTGTGCCCTATGCTTTAAATTAGCTACATAGGAGATAATATGTCCTGTTAGAACTGCTTTGGCAGTATCCCAGAACAGCTGTGGTCGATCCAGGTGCTGGTGGTTCTCTGTATAGAAATCATTCCAGCAGTGTGTGAGGTATTTTTTGAAGGCCTCCGAGGTCAACAAGTATGATGGGAACCTGAGCGTATTCCTATTTGGCTTATTTCTGTGGAGCTTCAGTATCAGTCCCACTGGGGCGTGATCTGACAGTAAGATAGTGTATATTTTCTCTTGACTAACCCTGGGAATTAGCCCTTCTGATATCCAAAACATATCAATTCTAGATAGAGAGCTTGCCGCCTTGGACAGGTGTCAGCCGCTCTGGAATCAATCCGGGATGTAACCCAACTGCTGGCGTGAATTGAAAGCACACGCTAGCACACTGAGAAATATCCAGGACGTGACCCACTCAGGAAGCAGATTAGAAGATAACAAAAATGAATATTGTTCCAGAATGCAGGAAAGCCACAAAGGTTAAAATGTCCCTTTAAGTAGTACAAAGAACAAAAAGGAAATGCTCTTACTTGAAGCTTCTGAAAAAGGTCCTCTTTAGCAGGCTTGTAAAACAAAGGAAAAGTTCTCTTTTGCAGCTTGTAAAAGTATAATGTCCCTTTAAGCAGGTTTATAACAAACAGAAAGGCAAAGTTCTCTTTTGCAGCTTGTAAAAGTAAATGTCCCTTTTAAGCAGGTGTATAACAAACAGAAAGGCAAAGTTCTCTTTTGCAGCTTGTAAAAGTAAATGTCCCTTTTAAGCAGGTGTATAACAAACAGAATGGCAAAGTTCTCTTTTGCAGCTTGTAAAAGTATAATGTCCCTTTAAGCAGGTTTATAACAAACAGAAAGGCAAAGTTCTCTTTTGCAGCTTGTAAAAGTAAATGTCCCTTTTAAGCAGGTGTATAACAAACAGAAAGGCAAAGTTCTCTTTTGCAGCTTGTAAAAGTAAATGTCCCTTTTAAGCAGGTGTATAACAAACAGAATAGGTTTAAAGGTAAAGGCCAAAGCAAGGTCAGGCAGGCAGAAGTCGGCATCAAAATATCAGCAAAAGGTATAGGCAAAAGACAGGGTCAGGCAAGCAGAAGTCGGCATCCAAGTATCAGCAAAAGGGTAATAGCTACAGGCAAGGTCAGGCAGGCAGAAGTCAATGTCCAAATATCAGCAAGTAGGGATTAGGCAAAAGGCTTGGTCAGGCAGGCAGAAGTCGGTACACAGAAGAACAAAACTGATATGGTACTCACAATCCAGGGAAACAAACAAACGGGCCCAGATTCAGATCTCCCGCCGAGATTTAAAGGGCAGGAGCGTAACCGTCATCAGAGGGGTGAGAGAGAAAGCGTCATGTTGCTAAGCAACATGACGTCAGAGACACAGAGGAGTTCCGGGAGCCTCGGCGACACGGCGATGAACGGAAGCGCTCATGACAGCACCCCCTCCTCAAGGACCCCTCCGGGGGACAGGACCAGGTCTATCAGGATGAGTCTTGTGGAAGGTCTTGACCAATATAGGAGCATTTACTTGATGAGCAGGTTCCCAAGAACGTTCCGTGACTGGATAACCCTTCCAATGAATGAGATAATACAATTTCTTGCCCCGCAATTTGGAATCTAGAATATGGCTGATCTCAAACTCAGGATGTCCATGCACCAATAACGGTGGAGGTTTAGAAAAAGGCTTAGAATACCTGTTAATCATCACAGGTTTTAAAAGAGAAACATGGAATACCGGATGGACTTTGAGAGACTTGGGTAAAGCTACCCGATAAGCAGTGGAACATACTTGACCCAGTATTCGGAAAGGACCCACATATCGTGGTCCCAATTTGTTAGAAGGTTGTTTCAGGCGAAGAAATCGAGAGGAAATCCAAACTTTATCACCAGGGCGATATTTGGGAGCCTTTTTCCGTCGAAGATCCGAAAAGAACTTGTAACGTCTAGAAGTTACAGAAAGAATACGATGTATCTTCTGCCAATGTCGAGTTAATCTTCGGGCTGTAAGATCAGAAGCAGGATTCACTGTGGAGGAAGTATGCAAAGGGAATGTCCTAGGCTGATATCCGTAAGCTGCATGAAAAGGAGAAGTCTGAAGGGAGGAATTGTACCGGGCATTATGGGCCAATTCAGCCAAAGGAAGGTAAGAAGTCCAGTTAGAATGATAATGATCCACATAATGTCTAAGATATGTTTCAAGACACTGGTTTACTCTTTCAGTCTGACCATTCGATTGTGGGTGGTGAGAAGTAGAGAGAGATATAGTAGTACCAAAATGTTTACAAAGTGACCTCCAAAATCGAGAAACGAATTGTACCCCTCTATCTGAAACAATATCTAGAGGAAATCCATGGATTCTTACAATATGTAGAATAAAAAGTTCAGAGAGTCTTTTGGCAGATGGTAATCCTGGCAAGGGTACAAAATGAGCCGTCTTAGTGAACCTGTCGACCACCACCCAGATAGTATTGTTCCCAGTGGACAAGGGAAGATCGGTAATAAAGTCCATGGATACATGAGTCCAAGGCTGGTGAGGTATAGGCAATGGTTGGAGTAATCCTGAAGGAAGTTGGCGTGGAGTTTTGTTCATGGCACATTGTGTGCATACTGAGACGTAATCCTTCACATCTTGAGAGAGTGTAGGCCACCAGACATGTTGTTTGAGGTTTCGAGTGGTAATACTGATGCCAGGATGTCCAGAAAGGGGACTATCATGAGCCCAAAATAAAATCTTGGAACGAAGGCGTTCAGGAACAAAGAGTAAACCATTGGGATGTTTACAGGACAAAGGAAGATGCTCTTGAGCGGACTGTAATTCTTGTAACCAAGAAGTTGTTAACTGGGCAATGACTTCATGAGGTTGGAGAATGGTACCAGACTCAGGAACTGGGGTATCTTGAAATTGTCTGGAAAGTGCGTCTGCTTTAATATTTTTTGAACCAGGTATGTAAGACAAATTATAGTGAAACCGAGAGAAGAATAAGGACCAGCGTGCTTGCCTGGAATTTAGTCGTTTGGCTGTTTGGAGATACAGAAGGTTCTTATGATCAGTAAGTATAGTAAATGGCAAAGAAGTACCTTCCAGCCAATGTCTCCATTCATCCAATGCCATCTTGATGGCAAGCAACTCTTTATTCCCTACGTCATAGTTAAATTCGGAAGGAGTGAATTTTTTAGAGAAAAAAGCAACAGGATGAATCCTTCCAGTCTCTGGTATTCGTTGAGACAGGACCGCTCCAGCAGCAACAGAGGAAGCATCCACCTCCAGAATAAATTGAAACTCAGGATTTGGATGACGAAGGATAGGAGCTGAGGAAAAAGCTTCTTTGAGAGATTCAAAAGCTTCTATAGCCTCAGACGGCCATACTTTACAGTTTTGTCCTTTTCTTGTGAGAGAAGTAAGAGGAGAAGTAATAGTAGCAAAATTCTTGATGAACTTTCTGTAATAATTGGCGAAGCCTAGGAAACGTTGTAAAGCCTTCAAAGAATCAGGTCTAGGCCAATCCAAAATGGCAGAAAGTTTAGTAGGGTCCATTTCGAATCCAGATGCCGATATTACATAACCCAGAAAGGGTATGGATTTTTGATGGAAAGAACATTTCTCCAGTTTAGCAAACAGATGGAATTCTCTTAGACGTTGAAGTACTTTCTTGACGTGGTGCACATGATCTTGGTGGTTCTGAGAAAAAATTAAGATGTCGTCCAGGTATATGATAACAAAAATATTCAAAAAATCACGAAAGATCTCATTTACAAAATGCTGGAAAACCGCCGGAGCATTGCATAGCCCGAAGGGCATGACCAAATATTCATAATGCCCAAATCGAGTGTTAAAGGCAGTCTTCCACTCATCTCCTTTGCGTATACGGATCAAGTTGTATGCACCACGTAGGTCGAGTTTGGTGAAAATGGTGGCTCCCTGAAGATAAGTAAAAAGTTCAGGAATAAGGGGCAGAGGATAACTGTTCTTGATGGTAATCTGATTCAATCCACGATAATCAATACAGGGTCTTAATCCGCCATCCTTTTTTCCCACAAAAAAGAAACCAGCCCCTACAGGGGAAGAGGAGGGTCGAATAAATCCTCTAGCCAGATTGTCTTTTATATATTCTTCCAGAGCCATGTTTTCTGGTTTAGAAAGTGGATATGTCTTGCCTCGAGGATAGGCAGCCCCAGGAAGGAGGTCAATGGGACAATCAAAAGGGCGATGAGGAGGAAGACGTTCCGCTTCTTTTTTGGAGAAGACATCCACAAAGTCATGGTAATGCATAGGTAAGGATTCCGGAGTTTCAACTGTGAGAGCAATAGTGAGTGGTAACTTAGTAATCTTTTGAAGACATTTAGTCTGGCATGTAGATCCCCAGGAAGTGAGTTCACCGAAAGTCCAAGAAAAAATGGGATTGTGAATCTGGAGCCAGGGTAATCCCAAGATAATGGGAAATTGCGGAGTGGGAATGACATCGAAACAAATTGTCTCAGAATGAAGTATTCCTACAGTGAGGATTAAGGGTTGAGTAGAAAACTGAATGTATCCAGAACCCAAAGGATCTCCACTGACCGTAGAGACTGAAATGGAATACTCCTTCTTTAGTAAGGGTATAGAATGAGTAGAAACAAATGTAGAGTCAATGAACACTCCTCCAGCACCAGAATCAATTAGAGCTTGGGTATAGATCTTCTTATGTCCAATTAGAAGAGTTACTGGAACAAAGAGTTTCTTGTATAGGGAATGACCACTATTTTGGCTTAACTCAGTTCCCTGGACTAGAGTTAAGCCCTGGCTTTTACTGGCCTAGTAGGACAATCCCTTAATAAATGTCCTTTAAGGCCACAGTACAGACATAAGCCAAGAGTCCGTCTTCTTAAGCGTTCAGTCTCAGTTAATTTTATACTTCCTACTTCCATGGGTTCAGCCTGATCAGTAGTAGGAGAGGCTGGAGTGACTGGATTAGAAAAACGAGGAGCTAAACGAAAAGGAGTTCGAGTGGAAGTCCTCTGTGTTCTATCCTTTTCTTGTTGGCGTTCACGGAACCTGGCGTCGAGACTGATACAGAGATTTATTAAGGCTTCTAAGGACTCTGGAAGTTCACGATACACCAATTCATCCTTGAGACGCTCAGAAAGTCCTTTACGGAAAGCGGCTCTGAGTGCTCCCTGATTCCAAGTGGTTTCAGAGGCAAGGGTGCGGAACTCAATTGCATATTGAGAGACTGGTTGATTTCCTTGACGTAAATCCAGGAGAGTCGCTTCAGCAGCGGATGACCTTCCAGGTTTATCGAATACGTTTGAGAATGTAGATAGAAATGTATCAACATCCAACAGTATAGGATCATTCTTTTCTAGCAAAGGTGACACCCAAGCCAAGGCTTTTCCTTTCATTAAGGAAATAAGAAACGTGATTCTAGAAGAGGCAGTAGCAAAGAGAGTAGGGCTATTTCGGAAATGAAGACGGCATTGATTCAAAAAGCCTCTACATTCTTCAGGATTCCCATCATATTTATCCGGAAGAGGAATCCTGGGACTTAGTTGTACCTGAGACTGATTGTTAGGAATCGGAGGAGGTAATGCCTCAATCGGATTTGGATTGGGATTAGGATTGGGAGGTGCGGTAGCAACCAAATTTTGTAATAAAGCAGTAATTTGATCAAGTTTAGTGTCCAGAGACTGCAAGTGAGTGGCATGAGAACCCAAGAGCTGTCCCTGGTGAGCCACGGCCATAGATAATTCAGTGGGGTCCATTTTTATGGCCCGTTTGTAATGTCAGCCGCTCTGGAATCAATCCGGGATGTAACCCAACTGCTGGCGTGAATTGAAAGCACACGCTAGCACACTGAGAAATATCCAGGACGTGACCCACTCAGGAAGCAGATTAGAAGATAACAAAAATGAATATTGTTCCAGAATGCAGGAAAGCCACAAAGGTTAAAATGTCCCTTTAAGTAGTACAAAGAACAAAAAGGAAATGCTCTTACTTGAAGCTTCTGAAAAAGGTCCTCTTTAGCAGGCTTGTAAAACAAAGGAAAAGTTCTCTTTTGCAGCTTGTAAAAGTATAATGTCCCTTTAAGCAGGTTTATAACAAACAGAAAGGCAAAGTTCTCTTTTGCAGCTTGTAAAAGTAAATGTCCCTTTTAAGCAGGTGTATAACAAACAGAAAGGCAAAGTTCTCTTTTGCAGCTTGTAAAAGTAAATGTCCCTTTTAAGCAGGTGTATAACAAACAGAATGGCAAAGTTCTCTTTTGCAGCTTGTAAAAGTATAATGTCCCTTTAAGCAGGTTTATAACAAACAGAAAGGCAAAGTTCTCTTTTGCAGCTTGTAAAAGTAAATGTCCCTTTTAAGCAGGTGTATAACAAACAGAAAGGCAAAGTTCTCTTTTGCAGCTTGTAAAAGTAAATGTCCCTTTTAAGCAGGTGTATAACAAACAGAATAGGTTTAAAGGTAAAGGCCAAAGCAAGGTCAGGCAGGCAGAAGTCGGCATCAAAATATCAGCAAAAGGTATAGGCAAAAGACAGGGTCAGGCAAGCAGAAGTCGGCATCCAAGTATCAGCAAAAGGGTAATAGCTACAGGCAAGGTCAGGCAGGCAGAAGTCAATGTCCAAATATCAGCAAGTAGGGATTAGGCAAAAGGCTTGGTCAGGCAGGCAGAAGTCGGTACACAGAAGAACAAAACTGATATGGTACTCACAATCCAGGGAAACAAACAAACGGGCCCAGATTCAGATCTCCCGCCGAGATTTAAAGGGCAGGAGCGTAACCGTCATCAGAGGGGTGAGAGAGAAAGCGTCATGTTGCTAAGCAACATGACGTCAGAGACACAGAGGAGTTCCGGGAGCCTCGGCGACACGGCGATGAACGGAAGCGCTCATGACAACAGGCATGTATAGCTCCTTTCCAGAGGATGTCTCCTTCGCCAGATGTCGCACACCGCCAAATCTGAGTGGAGTTTGGAGAAAACCTTTGTTTCAAATTTTCCCCTATGTTTTGAAAGCCGAGCATTAGCGTCTACCGGACCCAACCAAGTTCTATCCAGCTGCGGACTTGGAGTCAGATTAAAATCTCCCCCCAGAATAAGTGGAGCATCACCAAAAGGAGTCAATGCTTGAGTCAAAGTGTTCCAAAAGGCAAAAGTTTTAGAATTGGGGGCATAAATATTGCAAAGAACGTAGATGGTGTCCTGAATTTTAACCCTCAGTATCAGAAATCTACCCTCCTTATCCTTATACGTCTGCAACAGTTCAAATGAAAGGCGCTTACCAAATAGAACAGCCAAACCTCTACTTGAGCTAGTATAAGACAGATAAGAGATCGATCCCACCCATGTTTGTTTTAATTTGTCATGTTCTGTATCTGTTAAGTGGGTCTCTTGAAGGAGCGCTATGTCAGAGTCTAGTTTTTTTAAATGAGAGAGGATCGCTCTCCTCTTTACTGGGGAGTTAATACCCCCCACGTTCCAAGATGTCAATTTAAGTGTCATTTATATCCATATAGAGGGGATAAGAGGAATGAGTACAGAGAGGGCGGGGAGGAGAAAAGAAAGGAAGGGAGAGAAGAAAAAGAGAGAGAGAGAGAAAAAAAAAAAAAAGGGGGGGAAGAAGGTTGAACTGTGTATATGTGGAATTAAGGTATGTGTTACCTAGTTTGGCCAGAATAAGGTATACATTATATTCTACAAGCTTGGACATGGCATCCAACTAACATATATAGCAATGTTACGAGGGGTCTTATCCACATATACCTGAAACAAAACTTGCAAATTTCTCCCAGATAAGCCATAATACCATATGAACCAATATATTCCCACAGCAATGTTCTCCCTGTCCCCACCACAACCCAAATATTTCCCAGAAATTGAACTCCCTGTAGCAATAAAGCAACTATGAGCTCCCAGCAAAGATATCTAGCAATACATTGTAATGGTAATGTCTGGGGATATGTGCAAATTATTGAATAAGAAGGGGTTCCACAGCAATACACAACACACCTGGCGACATGTAATACAGTGAAGCAATTACCAGATCCGCTCCCCTCGCCACCCAGCCCACAGGCGGACTCCGCCCGCGGAGGAGGCAGCAGGAAGGCCAGATAGAAATACACATATGTGAAACTCCCATGTAACAAGTCTACCCCCCACCCCTCGTGAAAGGAAAAGGTAATACATTGTGATGAGTGCAATTTGGTGAGTACACAGGATAGGAGAGGACAAGTCGTAGTACACTGATATACACTGGGCCGAGTAGGTAATGGTGTTGCTAATCCTATGGCCCACACGAGCCCCCTATCCCCCCCCCCCCACAGGCGGGCCTCGCCCGTGAAGGGAGCAGCAAGCAGGCCAGGCAACCGCCAGACGCGGGCCTGGAGTGGAATCTCCAAACAGAGAGTCCACACCCGTCCAGACATCCTAAAGTCTCAAAAACACAGAGTAATAGTAGGAATGGGTAGGGTGCATAACGCCTGGGGACCTGTATGGGAGGAAAATTCAATGTTAGAGTCCATCCAGCCATAAGGGCACATAAGAAAAGTGTTAGTTCAGAACTGTTAGGTGCAGATATAAGCAAGGCAATCAAACAAACATTAAACAAAATTAAATTAACGAGCATCACACTAGTTAACAATAACTGATATAACATGTTCAAGCCCGTGATTACACATTGTCCTCGGGCATGCAAGGTGAGACCCGGACCAGGTCTCTCCTTTAAATCACCAGTCTCTAGGAGTGTTCTTTTAGAGTCATATGTGCATTTTCTTTGTGAAAGTCTATCAAAAACAAATAAAAACATAAACAGTAACAGTGATAATTATGATATAATTACGTGCTGCGTCATGAGAAAGTCCAGGGCCCTCAGCCCGCGTCCTTCTGTTTCCTCTCCGTTTCCAAATAGCTTTCCACTGCCTGAGGGGAGTGAAAGTATTTAGGGCCTGTAGGGGTTTGCAAGCGAAGCTTAGCTGGAAAGAGCAGAGCTACTTGTCGGCCTTGCTCATATAAGCGTGAGCAAATAGGTGAGAAATCTTTCCGTTGCCTGGATACCTCTGAAGAAAAATCTTGAAATGACAAGAGCCGATTGCCCTCATATAAAACTTCTTTCTGGAGGCGATAAGCCCTTAAGATTCGCAGCTTCTCTTGGAAGTTGAGACACCTGAAGATTACTTGTCTCGGTTTCATGTTGTTGTTTTCCAGATTTCTTTCAGGGCCTACTCTGTGAGCCCTCTCCACATCCAAGGGCAATATATCGTGTGGTATGCCCAGAAGCTTTGGCAGAATTAAAGCTGCAAAAGCCAGGAGATCCTTCCCCTTGACTTTTTCAGGCAGACCCACCACCCGCAGATTATTGCGGCGGCTGCGATTTTCCAGGTCCTCCACACGCTCTTGCAGTAACTTATTCTGGCGTAGTATTTGTTGCAGGGAGTTACTAGATGCCGCCTGTCTGTCTTCTATCTCAGAGATGCGGCCCTCTGCTTCAGAGATACGGGTAGAGTACTGCCTGACCTCGCTAGTTAGGGTGTCAAGTCCTGCTTGCAGGTTCTCCATTTTTGGGAGAAAAAAGGATTTCAGGTCTTTCATAAGTTGTGTCTGATCTCCAGTGCGTTTGGCGGTGTCATCTGGGCACATCTCAATCACCGCCTGGGTTTCTAGCTGGTGCTTAGCTTTTCTATCGCTGCTTTTATTTTTCTGGCTCATGCTGTCACTTTGATGTGATTTCAATTTCTGAAAGTATTCGTCCACTCTCATCAGCAAATTCAGTAATTACCCAGAGTCCACCAGTGAATAGTTATATAGAAGCTGGCAATGTAGATTACAGATCTCACAGCCCCAACTGAGCAAATATCCAGGTCAGGCCTCAATAATAAAAGTGTGTGCCAGGGGGAAAGAGAAAAACCAAAATGGCTCACAAATGCAAAACCCCAGCTATTTCATAAGTCCAGTTTAGACAGAGTAGAAGGGGATAAGGTGATACTTAGCTTCAATCTAATCCAGAGAGCAAAAAGGGATCCTAGCAGATGTGGCCCCCGGTCACTGTAGGTATTGCGGTAGTCACGCACCCAAGCCCCTGTCCTAATCAGTCCCAGGCTAAATGCTTTTATAGATCCGCCTAAGTGTGTTGTAGGGCCAGCCTGTGTAATATCTCAGTGGCTGTCTGGTTCTTACCGGACTGATGCGATCGTGTGTGCCCAATCTGCACAGTTAGATAATTGCCTCCTTAGCCGTGACCGGAGGTAGCTTGTCCACAGCTCCCCAAAGCCTCACACCTTAGTCACACCGGAAAGAGTCGGGTTCCGGGTATTCTAAGGGACGCCACTCAGTCCCGGATCCTCCAATGCTGCCCCTTCAAAGTATATTGCTATCGTGGCGCCATGTAATCTGGCCGCCCACGTGGGTAAATTCACTGCAGCGCAACCGGGGGATAAAGTAGCTGTTAGACTTAGCGCAGCACTTTTGGTCAGTCAGCGATGTCCACTGTGAGGGAATCCCAACAAGATATAGCTGCGTGGAGGCAGATCTGGAGCAAAAAAGCAAGGTATATAGCAAGTTTAGTTGTTTCTAATGGCGGAGATCTCGTTCCTTGCTGCCGTCTGCCAAGCCCTCCCACCGGAAGTCCAGATAATTCTGGATACAGTATCTTTCAACAATTTATCTAATTTTTCATATTCAGAGTGATCAATAAACTTATTCATATCTTTTTGCATATAAGCAATTTGTTGTCTTTGTATCTCAAGTGTTAAAGTCTTATGCTCAATCAATAATTGAATAAGTCTCAAGGAACAGTCTGTAAGCACAGCATTCCACTTGTCTTTAAATTCAGGGTCAGTCATCAAAAATGTAGGGAAATTTTTAATACGAAGTCCTCTAGGAATCATGTTAATGGAAAGGTATTTTTCCAATAACATCTTGTCCCACCATGTTTTATATTCAGAGATTAAAATATTCTCCATCTTCAAAAGTATATCCCCAATAGTGTAAGTCTTGAGATTGGTGTTAAATAAATCCTCTAAAGAAGGTCGGGAGGAATCAAAGTCACTGGTGGGTTGGAGTGAAAAGAATGAGGATATTTCTGATGTATGCATTTTAGCAATTGTTACTGCACTCCACAGGTGGATATAGCTAGAATATATATGTATATGTATAAGCACACTCGCACAAAGTTACTGATGTTAGGAAAGCACATAAAACGGGTGCCAACAGGAGTGATGATTAATCAAACAAAACACAGGAAGAAGTGGCACTCTTGTATATATGTATAAGCCAATCCAACATGGAGAGAGGGAGACAAAGTCTGTCTATTCAGAGCTGTCCATTAATCAACATTACGGGGTCTGTCTACCCCTTTAAATAAGCAAATGTGACTCACCCATATAACAGTACGAAGACAAGCTGTATATCCACTGGGACAGCTTGTATATCTATCGTTTACGACCAGGGTGTCGGTCACAACAGATGCTAAGTCCGGTAGATCGATGGATCCTCCACATGTGACCAGGCTGATGCCAATTACATCAGACGCTGAAAACACCCACTACATTCTCCAATACATCTCCTCCAATCAGGGAATCTCTCTGTATGTCTATGTGCACTGTATGCGCCCGGAATCTGGACCCAGAGGTAATTACCAAAGAGCAATTGAGTTATTGTGCTTTACAAGAAATTGCATTTTAATATCCACCTTTAACGATACATCCGACAAACTGCTAACAGATTCTCCCAGTCCAGCATATCCAAGAACAACAGAAATGCAGGCATGGATGCGAAAAGATAAATGCAGATTCTATTTATTGGAATCAAAAGACATCCATAAAACAAAACAAAGTGATGGAACTAGGTCTTACGCGTTTCGGCTATGCCTTACTCATAGACCCTAGTCCTCCACTCACATATGCACGTATTTATAGGCTATAATTAAAACTTCTCCTCCCTCCACACAGTGCAAAAGAAATCCACCCACTTAAAGGGACATATATTGAGAATGTGTCAATACAAAGCAATGTAACAATTCTATGCAGAACGCATAATAAATAAGGTATCTCAGCAATACATACAAGAAACAATATACATTTGATAATGCTTGTATGAACTTATTTAAGAACATCATCACAAATAATTGAGTTAAATATAACCTCATATTATTAAAGAATGAGAATATATCTATTATTATTTACTAGTAGTAGACTAAGGCCTCTAGTTATCAAGCCGTCAACCTCAAATATGCTGGAATTCCACAGCGTATTTGTGGCGAGGCTGATTCGCCTAAGTTATCAAGCCCTACACACCCGCAAAAGTAGAATTTAGTGACGTAAGCTTCGATCCGCCGGACTCAGTCCGACACAGATCAATTCTTACGTCACTCCAGATGTTCCGCACTCTAATAAATTGATTAACCCCTAAACCGCCGCTCCCGGACCCCGCCGCCACTATAATAAATATGTTAACCCCTAAACCGCTGCTCCCGGACCCCGCCGCAACTATAATATATATGTTAACCCCTAAACCGCCGCTCCCGGACCCCGCCGCCACCTACAGAATACCTACAGGGAGTGCAGAATTATTAGGCAAATGAGTATTTTGACCACATCATCCTCTTTATGCATGTTGTCTTACTCCAAGCTGTATAGGCTCGAAAGCCTACTACCAATTTAGCATATTAGGTGATGTGCATCTCTGTAATGAGAAGGGGTGTGGTCTAATGACATCAACACCCTATATCAGGTGTGCATAATTATTAGGCAACTTCCTTTCCTTTGGCAAAATGGGTCAAAAGAAGGACTTGACAGGCTCAGAAAAGTCAAAAATAGTGAGATATCTTGCAGAGGGATGCAGCACTCTTAAAATTGCAAAGCTTCTGAAGCGTGATCATCGAACAATCAAGCGTTTCATTCAAAATAGTCAACAGGGTCGCAAGAAGCGTGTGGAAAAACCAAGGCACAAAATAACTGCCCATGAACTGAGAAAAGTCAAGCGTGCAGCTGCCAAGATGCCACTTGCCACCAGTTTGGCCATATTTCAGAGCTGCAACATCACTGGAGTGCCCAAAAGCACAAGGTGTGCAATACTCGGAGACATGGCCAAGGTAAGAAAGGCTGAAAGACGACCACCACTGAACAAGACACACAAGCTGAAACGTCAAGACTGGGCCAAGAAATATCTCAAGACTGATTTTTCTAAGGTTTTATGGACTGATGAAATGAGAGTGAGTCTTGATGGGCCAGATGGATGGGCCCGTGGCTGGATTGGTAAAGGGCAGAGAGCTCCAGTCCGACTCAGACGCCAGCAAGGTGGAGGTGGAGTACTGGTTTGGGCTGGTATCATCAAAGATGAGCTTGTGGGGCCTTTTCGGGTTGAGGATGGAGTCGAGCTCAACTCCCAGTCCTACTGCCAGTTTCTGGAAGACACCTTCTTCAAGCAGTGGTACAGGAAGAAGTCTGCATCCTTCAAGAAAAACATGATTTTCATGCAGGACAATGCTCCATCACACGCGTCCAAGTACTCCACAGCGTGGCTGGCAGGAAAGGGTATAAAAGAAGAAAATCTAATGACATGGCCTCCTTGTTCACCTGATCTGAACCCCATTGAGAACCTGTGGTCCATCATCAAATGTGAGATTTACAAGGAGGGAAAACAGTACACCTCTCTGAACAGTGTCTGGGAGGCTGTGGTTGCTGCTGCACGCAATGTTGATGGTGAATAGATCAAAACACTGACAGAATCCATGGATGGCAGGCTTTTGAGTGTCCTTGCAAAGAAAGGTGGCTATATTGGTCACTGATTTGTTTTTGTTTTGTTTTTGAATGTCAGAAATGTATATTTGTGAATGTTGAGATGTTATATTGGTTTCACTGGTAAAAATAAATAATTGAAATGGGTATATATTTGTTTTTTGTTAAGTTGCCTAATAATTATGCACAGTAATAGTCACCTGCTCACACAGATATCCCCCTAAAATAGCTATAACTAAAAACAAACTAAAAACTACTTCCAAAACTATTCAGCTTTGATATTAATGAGTTTTTTGGGTTCATTGAGAACATGGTTGTTGTTCAATAATAAAATTAATCCTCAAAAATACAACTTGCCTAATAATTCGGCACTCCCTATATTAATCCCTGTCCTGCCCCCCCTACACCGCAGCCACTATAATAAATTTATTAACCCCTATCCTGCCCCCCTACACCGCCACAACTATAATAAAATTATTAACCCCTAAACCTAAATCTAAGCCTAACACCCCCCTAACTTAAATATTAATTAAATACATCTAAATAATATTATAACTCTTATTAACTAAATTAATCCTATTTAAAAATAAATACTTACCTGTAAAATAAACCCTAAGATAGCTAGAATATAAATAATAATTATATTGTATATATTTTAGGATTTATTTTTATTTTACAGGCAAATTTCAATTTATTTTAACTAGGTACAATAGCTATTAAATAGTTAATAACTATTTAATAGCTACATAGTTAAAATAAAGAGAAATTTACCTGTAAAATAAAAACTAACCTAAGTCACAATTACACCTAACACTACACTATCATTAAATAAATTATTGCTATTTAAAACTAAATACTTACCTGTAAAATAAACCCTTAGATAGCTACAATGTAATTAATAATTACATTGTAGCTATTTTAGGATTTATATTTATTTTACAGGTAACTTTGTATTTATTTTAGCTAGTTAGAATAGTTATTAAATAGTTATTAACTATTTAATAACTACCTAGCTAAAAGAAATACAAAATTACCTGTAAAATAAATCCTAACCTAAGTTACAATTAAACCTAACACTACACTATCATTAAATTAATATACGGCTAGATTTAGAGTTGGGCGGTAGCCGTCAAAACCAGCGTTAGAGGCTCCTAACGCTGGTTTTTACCGCCCTCTGGTATTTGGAGTCAGTCAGGAAAGGGTCTAACGCTCACTTTGCAGCCGCGACTTTTCCATACCGCAGATCCCCTTACGTCAATTGCGTATCCTATCTTTTCAATGGGATCTTTCTTACGCCGGTATTTAGAGTCGTGGCTGAAGTGAGCGTTAGAAATCTAACGACAAAACTCCAGCCGCAGAAAAAAAACAGTAGTTAAGAGCTTTCTGGGCTAACGCCGGTTTATAAAGCTCTTAACTACTGTGCTCTAAAGTACACTAACACCCATAAACTACCTATGTACCCCTAAACCGAGGTCCCCCCACATTGCCGCCACTCTATTAAATTTTTTTAACCCCTAATCTGCCGACCGCACACCGCTTCCACCTACATTATCCCTATGAACCCCTAATCTGCTGCCCCTAACACTGCCGACCCCTATATTATATTTATTAACCCCTAATCTGCCGCCCCCGCTATCGCTGACCCCTGCATATTATTATTAACCCCTAATCTGCCGCTCCGTACACCGCTGCCACCTACATTATAGCTATGTAACCCTAATCTGCTGCGCCTAACACCGCCGACCCCTATATTATATTTATTAACCCCTAATCTGCCCCCCTCAACGTCGCCTCCACCTGCCTACACTTATTAACCCCTAATCTGCCAAGCGGACCGCACCGCTACTATAATAAAGTTATTAACCCCTAATCCGCCTCACTCCCGCCTCAATAACCCTATAATAAATAGTATTACCCCTAATCTGCCCTCCCTAACATCGCCGACACCTAACTTCAAGTATTAACCCCTAATCTGCCGATCGGAGCTCACCGCCACTCTAATAAATTTTTTAACCCCTAAAGCTAATTCTAACCCTAACCCTAACACCCCCCTAAGTTAAATATAATTTTATTCTAACGAAATAAATTAACTCTTATTAAATAAATTATTCCTATTTAAATCTAAATACTTAACTGTAAAATAAACCCTAATATAGCTACAATATAAATAATAATTATATTGTAGCTATTTTAGGATTAATATTTATTTTACAGGCAACTTTGTATTTATGATTCCATCAGCCAATCAGAATTTTCCTACCTTAATTCCGATTGGCTGATAGAATCCTATCAGCCAATCGGAATTCGACGGACGCCATCTTGGATGACGTCATTTAAAGGAACCGTCATTCGGCTAGTAGGCGTCGTTAGAAGAGGATGGATCCGCGTCGGCTGAGAAGAAGATGGCTCCGCTCCGCTCTGGAAGAAAGAAGATTGAAGATGCTGCTTGATAGAATACTTCAGCCCGATGATGGATTTCTTCAGCCGCCGCTTGGATCCAGACTTCAGCCCGAGGATGGACGTCACTCTTCAGCCCCCCGCTTGGGCTTGGATCAACACTTCCGAGGCTTGGATCAAGACTTCCGAGGACGGATCGGTGAACCTGGCAAGGTGAAGATAAGGTAGGAAGATCTTCAGGGGCTTAGTGTTAGGTTTATTTAAGGGGGGTTTGGGTTAGATTAGGGGTATGTGGGTGGTGGGTTGTAATGTTGGGGGGGTATTGTATGTGTTTTTTTTACAGGCAAAAGAGCTGAATTCTTTGGGGCATGCCCCGCAAAGGGCCCTGCTCAGGGCTGGTAAGGTTAAAGAGCTTTGAACTTATTTAATTTAGAATAGGGTAGGGCATTTTTTTTATTTGGGGGGCTTTGTTATTTTATTAGGGGGCTTAGAGTAGGTGTAATTAGTTTAAAATTGTTGTAATATTTTTCTAATGTTTGTAAATATTTTTTTATTTTTTGTAACTTAGTTCTTTTTTATTTTTTGTACTTTAGTTAGTTTATTTCATTGTATTTATTTGTAGATATTGTATTTAATTAATTTATTGATAGTGTAGTGTTAGGTTTAATTGTAGATAATTGTAGGTATTTTATTTAATTAATTTATTGATAGTGTAGTGTTAGGTTTAATTGTAACTTAGGTTAGGATTTATTTTACAGGTAATTTTGTAATTATTTTAACTATTTTAGCTATTAAATAGTTCTTAACTATTTAATAGCTATTGTACCTGGTTAAAATAAATACAAAGTTACCTGTAAAATAAATATAAATCCTAAAATAGCTATAATATAATTATAATTTATATTGTAGCTATATTAGGGTTTATTTTATAGGTAAGTATTTAGCTTTAAATAGGAATAATTTATTTAATAAGAGTTAATTTATTTCGTTAGATTTAAATTATATTTAACTTAGGGGGGTGTTAGTGTTAGGGTTAGACATTTATTACAGTAGCGGCGAGATTCGGTCGGCAGATTAGGGGTTAATAATTGAAGTTAGGTGTCGGCGATGTTAGGGAGGGCAGATTAGGGGTTAATACTATTTATTATAGGGTTATTGAGGCGGGAGTGAGGCGGATTAGGGGTTAATAACTTTATTATAGTAGCGGTGCGGTCCGCTCGGCAGATTAGGGGTTAATAAGTGTAGGCAGGTGGAGGGGGGCAGATTAGGGGTTAATAAATATAATATAGGGGTCGGCGGTGTTAGGCGCAGCAGATTAGGGGTACATAGCTATAATGTAGGTGGCAGCGGTGTACGGAGCGGCAGATTAGGGGTTAATAATAATATGCAGGGGTCAGCGATAGCGGGGGCGGCAGATTAGGGGTTAATAAGTGTAAGGTTAGGGGTGTTTAGGCTCGGGGTTCATGTTAGGGTGTTAGGTGCAGACTTAGGAGGTGTTTCCGCATAGCAAACAATGGGGCTGCGTTAGGAGCTGAACGCTGCTTTTTTGCAGGTGTTAGCTTTTTTTTCAGCTCAAACAGCCCCATTGTTTTCTATGGGGGAATTGTGCACGAGCACGTTTTTGAAGCTGGCCGCGTCCGTAAGCAACGCTGGTATCTAGAGTTGCAGTGGCGGTAAATATGCCTGTACGCTCCCTTTTTGGAGCCTAACGCAGCCATTCTGTGAACTCTAAATACCAGCGGTATTTAAAAGGTGCGGGAGAAAAAAAGCACGTGTAGCTAACGCACCCCTTTGGCCGCAGAACTCTAAATCTAGCCGTAAATAAATTACCTACAAATAACTACAATTAAATACAATTAAATAAACTAACTAAAGTACAAAAAAAAAAAAAAATAAGTTACAAAAAATAAAAAAAATAAGTTACAAACATTTAAAAAATATTACAACAATTTTAAGCTACTTACACCTACGTGCCGACGTGGAGCCATCTTCTTCCACCGATGACTGAACGACGAATGACGGTTCCTTTAAGTGACGTCATCCAAAATGGCGTCCCTCGAATTCCGATTGGCTGATAGGATTCTATCAGCCAATCGGAATTAAGGTAGGAAAAATCTGATTGGCTGATTAAATCAGCCAATCAGATTGAAGTTCAATCGGATTGGCTGATCCAATCAGCCAATCAGATTGAGCTTGCATTCTATTGGCTGATCGGAACAGGGTTAGGGTTAGACTTAGGTTTAGGGGTTAATAATTTTATTATAGTTGCGGCAGTGTAGGGGGGGCAGGATAGGGGTTAATAAATTTATTATAGGTGGCGACGGTGTAGGGGGGGCAGATTAGGGGTTAATACGTTTAATATAGGTGGCGGCGGGGTCCGGGAGGGGCGGTTTAGGGGTTAAACAATTTATTTAGTTGCGGCGGGGTACGGGATAGGCAGGAAAAATCTGGGGTTAATAAATTTATTATAGGTGGCGGCGGTATAGAGGGGGCAGGATAGGGGTTACTAGGTATTATGTAGGTGGCGGCGGGGTCCGGGAGCGGCGGTTTAGAGGTTAATCAGTTTATTAGAGTGGCAGTGGGCTCCGGGAGCGGCAGTTTAGGGGTTAATACATTTATAAGAGTTGCGGCGGGGTCTAGGAGCGGCGGTTTAGGGATTAATAACTTTATTTAGTTGTGGGGGGCTCCGGGGGCTCCGGGCGCACCGGTATAGGGGGTAGAACAGTATAGTTAGTGTGGGTGCTTAGTGACAGCTTGTCAATAAAGCTGTAAAAAAGCCGAAGAGCAGCGAGATCGGATGAGTTCTAACTATCACAGTCCGCTGCTCATCGCCCCATACTTGGTGCGCGGCTTTTTGAGAGATTTTGATAACTTTGGAGAGCGTAGTCAGGTCCGCGGCGGAGATGGTAGGTGAGCTTAGGCGGGCGTATTGGGGCCGGCGATGGCAGGTAAGTAGACACGTTGATAACTAGAGGCCAGTATATCATACAATTATATATTTTTCAATGAGGTTGATAAGTAAATAATCACAAAGATTATTGTAGAAATAGTATTATGTAGAAAAGCCAAGAAACAATTGGACCCTATAACGTACTACTTCAATGAGGGGAAATTTATTCCCAAAAGTTAAAGGGACACTGAACCAAATTTTTTTCTTTCGTGATTCAGATAGAGCATGCAATTTTAAGCAACTTTCTAATTTACTCCTATTATCAGTTTTTCTTCGTTCTTTTGCTATCTTTTTTTGAAAAAGAAGGCATCTAAGCTTTTTTGTTGTTCAGACCTCTGGACAGCACTTTTTTATTGGTGGATGAATTTATCCAGCAATCAGCAAGAACAACACAGGTTGTTCACCGAAAATGGTCCGGCATCTAAACTTACATTCTTGCATTTCAAATAAAGATACCAAGAGAATAAAGAAAATTTGATAATAGGAGTAAATTAGAAAGTTGCTTAAAATTTCATGCTCTATCTGAATCACAAAAGAAAAAAATTGGGTTCAGTGTCCTTTTAATTATATCCCGTCTATATTAAAGCCCTGTGGTGCCCTTGTATGTAAAGTAAAAATCCAAAAAGCTTCACGCTTTTTAAGTAAATCTTCCATGTCACCACCTCAAGGAGGGCGTTTAATCTGTTCCAATATACACCTTTTAAAGGAACGTGTATCACCAAAGTGGTAGAGAATCAAGTGTGATTATGCTATATCATTAAGGTGCTCCCTAATTCTCTCCCATGCTTGGCGTGTAGAACACCCTAAATATTGTTGGTGATATTACTGGCACCATGCCATATATATAATAAATGAGGATCTACAATTTGTACATCAGTACATATGATATACCTTTTGTGTCACAGTAGACTGAAATGTTTTGCTCAAACTGGTATGGTCACATGCCTTGCATGTATGTCCCCATCATCTAAAATGACTCTTACAAGTAATCCAGCTAGACAAATTAGATAGATTAGGTTTTTGATCATGGATCATGCTGGGAGCTGGGACTTAAGCTGTGTGGTCAACCAGCACAAGTAACCATATAAACAAACATACAATTTTCATATAGTGTAATTATTGCCCCTTTTACACAGTTAGTGGTAGTCCAAACTTGCTAAGGAAGTCTCATAGGTTCAGGGGTAAACTCGGTATGGAATTGGCACAATATAGTTAATAAAGTGTGAGACCCAGAACCCTGATGGGCTTGCCAGCCAAGACCCTGAACCAGCTGCGAAGTGCTTCCATGGGCTTATCGAATTACTGTAGAATTGGTCTCCTGAGCCTCCAACCCCCCCTCTTCTTAAGTAGGTTTGTGGCAAGTAGAAGTTTTAGGTGAGTTAGGGGTCTTAGACTATCTGTTGATTGTTTCAGCAGAGTTACTGCTTCTGCACTTGTGTGGGGGACTATCAGCTTAGTGGGAAGATGGCGGTGTTTCGTGCCAAAAAGGCATAGGGGCCATGTATGGAGGCAGAGTCTTCACTGATGGTGTGTGAGGTTTACTGCGGGCAATACAGCACTGGGATGGAGCTGTAATTTTTACCTCCCGGCCCAGATCACATATTATAAGGGGCCTCTGCTCACTGCTCTGTTTCGTGACTGCAGAATAAGATCCTGTGGGTGTCGGTTCCAATCAGTCGTGGTAAGTCCTTGGGAGCCACAGACTGTGTTGGCTGCACAGATCTCTGGAGCGGAGCCCTGACCCTCCGGAGTGGTTTAGATGGGTCTGTGCGGAATTAGAGTGGTGTTCTGCCTGTGTTCCTCAAACTGCATCTCGTTAGGCCGGAGCCATGGCAAGGTGAGGTTGTCAGGTTTAACGGTCCACTGGAACATGGAGCCTCTCCAAATCACAGCAGGGAGTGATGCAGGTAGTCGGGCTGATTGAGGAGTAGAAGGGTATTGTTTTCCGATACTCTGGGGTTCAATATTGCTGACATTTTAGAAGTAAGATCGCAAAACTCTTAAGCTATGCGACTTCTCAGCTCAGCGATAAACTCCCCCCCCTATACATAATTTAATAGATAGGGGTAAACTTCTTAATAGGGAATAGTTACAGGAAATAGGCTACTCGCACTTCACATCTTGGTTTATGTACCAACAGGCGAGCCACTATATTCTATCCCATAAAAATATTGGGGACTTTTTTAGACCTCTAACAGCTTTTGAAACATTATGTACTAACCAAAACTTCAAGAAAGGGGCAGTGTCCTTACTGTACCAACATCTCATGGAGTTATATCTCCCATCGAGGCCTACCTATGTTCATAAATGGGAAGTAGAAATGAATAGGCAGATCACACCTAAACAATGAAAACTTTGGTCATATGCTACGGCAAAATCATCACATTCCTCTTCTTTTCTTGAAACAAACATGAAAATTCTCACAAGATGGTATTTGACACCCAACAAATTAAAACATATGTTTGGGAACGCAAGTAACAAATGTTGGAGAGGTTGCAATCAGGAAGGCACAATGTTGCCTATATGGTGGGAATGTGGCAATCTATCTCCATTTTGGAGATATCCACTCAGCAATTGGTGAGGTATTGGGCTTTGTCCCCAGATTCACCCCAGAGTTTTTCCTCTTTAATGATCTTTCGGATATTACCTGTAAATTCAGATGTAGTATTACCCAAATTATGATTAACGCTGCTAAAAAATTAATCCCTAAACTATGGAAAGTCATGCAAATACCTTCTCTTGATAGTTGGATACAGCAAGTAGAATATTCGTTGAAATTTGTACACGGACAGTTGGCAGTCATGACTTTGGATTATACAAATAGCTAGCTCATAAAACAAAACCACACCCTTAGGCAAAGTTGTTTAATTTTTGTTTCTGTTTAAATTACCAAACTTATCCTAGTTTTTCCCCCAATCCCCTCCCCTTTCCCCCAGAAATATCACTCTCAATGAAAATGTTGATATGCAATACTGTAAAATTGTTAAATGGTAACATAAATGTTTAAAATCAAGTATGAATACTATGGATATTACAGGAAAGACTGTGTAGTCATGTGAAAAAGACGTATGTTTCATAGCTGAGGAATAGTCTGCTTACAGCATGGATAGAGAGACTCAAATGGAGAAATACTCATTCCCTGTTTATTAAATAATTTACTATGCAGTCGTTATGTATTTCCTTTGGAACACAGTGTAAGGTTGCCACCTGTCCCTTAAAATACAGAACACTTATAAGTTACACATGCTGCAGGGTGTGCAGGGAGGAATATGAAACACAATACATGTTCTTCCCTGCACACCCTGCACCATGTGTAACTCATAAATGTCCAGGAAAACATGGCTGAGGTGGCAACCCTACACAGTATTGTAAGACTATTGCATGTATATGTATGTTTTTGTATTTTTTCTCAATAAAGCAATAATAAATAAATAAAATAAAAAATACTTTTAAATTAACTTCTATTTTCAAATGTGCTTCATTCTCTTGGTATTCCTTGTTGAAAAGGAATATGCACATATCCTATATTAGTGGGAGCTAGCTGCTCATTGGTTCCTGCACACATTTGTCTCTTGTGGTTGGCTAAGTATACAGTATGTTGTTCAGCTAGCTACCAGTAGTGTAAAGCTGTTCCTTAAGCATAGGATAACTAGAGAATTAAGCATATTTAATAATAAGTACATTTGAAAGATGTTTAATTGTATGTTCTAACCAAATCATGAAAGAAAATGTTGGGCTTTCCTGTCCCTTTAAATATGTTAAAAAAGTTTTTTTGCATGAAATCAGTTTATGTTGTTTTAATTAGTACTGGAACTAATAGGACATGTATTTATAATGCACAACTGGTCTTTGAAAGAAAAGATTAATTAATTAAGAGTCACAATTCATATAAATATATACAGTGACCTCCACTAATATTGGCACCCTTGGTAAATATGAGCAAAAAAGGCTGTGAAAATTTGTCTTTATTGTTTTACCATTTTTATCTTTTGTTAAAAAATACAAAATACGCTGCTCTCATGGATATCAAACAATTGAAAATACAACCCAGGTTTATAAAAAAAAAAGATCTTTGTTAAATATATGTGTGGCACAATTTTTGGCACCTTTTTAGTCAATACTTTGTGCTACCTCCCTTTGCCAAGATAACAGTTCTGTTTCTTCTCCTATAATGCCTGATAAGGTTGGAAAATACATGACAAGGTATTTGAGACCATTCCTACATATAGAATCTCTCCAAATCCTTCAAATTTTGAGCTCAACATTGGTGGACTCCCCTCTTCAATTCATTCAACCCACAGGTTTTCTATGGGTGATTCAAGTCAGGGGACTGAGATGGCCAAGGCAGGACTTTGATTTTGTGGTCAGTAAACCATTTTTGTGTTGATTTTGATGTATGTTTTGGATCATAGTCTTGCTGGAAGATCCAACCATGGCCGATTTTAAGATTTCTGGCAGAGGCAGTCAGGTGTTCATTTAATATCTGTTGATATTTGATAAAGTCCATGATGCCATGTATCCTAACAAAATGTCCAGGTCCTCTGCCAGAAAAACAGCCCCAAAGTATTAAAGAGCCACCACCATATTTAACAGTGGGCATGAGGTACTTTTTCATATGGCTACCTCTCTGTGTGTGCCAAACCCACCTCTGGTGTTTGTTGCTCAAAAGCTCTATTTTGGTTTCATCTGACCATATAACCTGATCCCATTTGAAGTTTGACTAGAGTCTGGCAAACTGAAGATGCTTGAGTTTGTTTTTGCATGAGAGTAGAGGCTTTTTTCCTGAAACCCTTCCAAACAACTTGTGGTGATGTAAGTGACGTTGGATTGTAGTTTTTGAAACTTTCTGACCCCAGGATGCAACTAACTTCTGCAGTTCTCCAGCTGTGATCCTTGGAGATATTTTGGCCACTTGAACTATCCTCTTCACAGTGCATTGAGATAATATAGACACACGTCCTTTTCCAGGTTGATTCATAACATTTCCAGTTGACTGTAATTTCTTAATTATTGCCCTGATGGTGGGAATGGGCATTGTCTTCTATACTTCTATAATCCTACAAGTTATTATGATAAAGCATTAGACATTTAAATAAAGGTTACCCAAGACAACTTTCCCAGTGCTACTTCCCTGCCTGAGATCCACATTAATCTAACTTTGCTTGCAAGAGCTGCTTTATATAGCCCTCTAACTGTTCTTAGCTGTTGTTAATTGGCTACCTGTTGTCTGCCTGTTACTAATAGGAATGTTTTCAGCAGTAAGCTGGCAAGCATTTTGTTTCTTTAAGGATAGTATATTTCCTTGTAGAGAATTAATTTCAATAGGGATGCGTTTATACACTACATCACAATTGTATACAATTATTCTCAGTTAATGATCATATTGTTTTATGGCATATGTGTCTGTAACTTAACTATCCAAAATACATTTATTTTCTAAAAATCTTTTAACCCATCACAACCAAATCTCTCAGCCCCCCATCCCCAGTTCCTGCTGGTTAATTTGATTAGCCAATCAGGATTGTAAATGTATTATAAATAGAGGCAGGAACAACAAAGGAAAACAAATAAGAGGGGACTTGATTTAATGGGTTTTTTTGTGATGTAGGGGTTGTGGAATTAACCAATGTAGGGTGTCTTGAGGTGGAGAAAGTCATAGAGGGGGTTAGTTTATTATGTGTGGTATGTTACCAATTAGATACAGAACTTATTGGTGTGAGATAACAGACATAAGTTATTTAATGGTTAAAGCCAGCACCTTAAACATCATTATAAAATTTTATGAAAAAAATAATCATTTTTGTGCACCTCAATGTCATAGGATACTGTCACAATTATGTTGTGGCTCTTGTAGAAAGTAAGAGCTATTGGTATTACATGGAAGTCACTGCAGTGCTTGAGTTTCACATATAATTTAATAACTTGAAAAGTCTACTAAAAAAACAGTACTGAACTTAGGAGATAAACAGATGATAAAGCTGAAGGTTTTGGATCTTTTTCAGATGACTCCAGTGACAGTTCCAAATAGATATTTTGCAGAGGTTCAAGTTCATATAGCTAAGTTTATCTCTGGTAACTTGAGGCAGATAAGCTAAACAACTGACTTGTAGACAAAAGAATAGGGGGGAATGGGAATGCTTTATTATCAAGCTACACACTTTGTACGCATATAAAACTGGGCATGGGAGAGGAGAAACAATGGGCTGGTCTAGAGGAGGAGCTTAAAGCCACTCATAGTTTGGGAGCCAATAAGGCTTAGAAAGACATGGAAGAGATAGGCCCATGTCTACAAATGTTATATTTGGCTAAAACATACTCAGTTTGGGCAGAATTATGAATAAGGTCTTCTCTATCTCAACCATATCCTCCCTCCTTTCTCTGCTACTGGATAAAAGTTTTTGCGCACATAAAGGTGTTTGCGAACATTGGGTTTTTCACTCATATTACAAGATGAAAGTAAACGTGATCGCTTGAGAGCAATTGCGATCTACCCTAGAATCATCACCGTGTCCTCAGGGCTCTGGTTAACTGTTTTGAGGAAAAAAAAAAAGTCACAAAGCACAACAAATATACATTAAGCACAGCTACACTCATAATAACACCATCTAATAAAAAATATTTTAAAAAATATTGCTCAAAAAAGTTATAACGGCTAAAAGATATAAGGTCTCAGGTGTTAGAAAAAACATATACATACTGTATATAGACATATAAAAAAGTGCATTGGAGCCCTTTGCAGTTAAGTAGATGAAAACATTTGTATGCAATATTACGCCTAGATTTAGAGTTCTGCGGCCAAAGGGGTGCGTTAGCTACGCGTGCTTTTTTTCCCCCGCACCTTTTAAATACCGCTGGTATTTAGAGTTCACAGAATGGCTGGGTTTTCAGTGCGTTAGGCTCCAAAAAGGGAGCGTAGAGCATAATTTAACGCCACTGCAACTCTAGATACCAGCGGTGCTTACGGACGCGGCCAGCTTAAAAAACGTGCTCATGCACGATATCCCCATAGAAAACAATGGGGCTGTTTGAGCTGAAAAAAAAGCTAACACCTACAAAAAAGCAGCGTTCAGCTCTTAACGCAGCCCCATTGTTTTCTATGGGGAAACACTTCCTACGTCTGCACCTAACACTCTAACATGTACCCCGAGTCTAAACACCCCTAACCTTACACTTTTTAACCCCTATTCTGCCGCCCCCGCTATCGCTGACCCCTGCATATTATTATTAACCCCTAATCTGCCGCTCCGTACACCCCTGCCACCTACATTATAGCTATGTACCCCTAATCTGCTGCCCCAAACACCGCCGACCCCTATATTATATTTATTAACCCCTAATCTGCCCCCCTCAACGTCGCCTCCACCTGCCTACACTTATTAACCCCTAATCTGCCGAGCGGACCGCACTGCTACTATAATAAAGTTATTAACCCCTAATCCGCCTCACTCCCGCCTCAATAACCCTATAATAATTAGTATTAACCCCTAATCTGCCCTCCCTAACATCGCCGACACCTAACTTCAATTATTAACCCCTAATCTGCCGACCGAATCTCGCCGCTACTGTAATAAATGGATTAACCCCTAAAGCTAAGTCTAACCCTAACACTAACACCCCCCTAAGTTAAATATAATTTAAATCTAACAAAATAAATTAACTCTTATTAAATAAATTATTCCTATTTAAAGCTAAATACTTACCTATAAAATAAACCCTAATATAGCTACAATATAAATTATAATTATATTATAGCTATTTTAGGATTTATATTTATTTTACAGGTAACTTTGTATTTATTTTAACCAGGTACAATAGCTATTAAATAGTTAAGAACTATGTAATAGCTAAAATAGTTAAAATAATTACAAAATTACCTGTAAAATAAATCCTAACCTAAGTTACAATTAAACCTAACACTACACTATCAATAAATTAATTAAATAAAATACCTACAATTACCTACAATTAAACCTAACACTACACTATCAATAAATTAATTAAATACAATATCTACAAATAAATACAATGAAATAAACTAAAGTACAAAAAATAAAAAAGAACTAAGTTACAAAAAATAAAAAAATATTTGCAAACATCAGAAAAATATTACAACAATTTTAAACTAATTACACCTACTCTAAGTCCCCTAATAAAATAACAAAGCCCCCCAAAATAAAAAAATGCCCTACCCTATTCTAAATTAAATAAGTTCAAAGCTCTTTTACCTTACCAGCCCTGAACAGGGCCCTTTGCGGGGCATGCCCCAAAGAATTCAGCTCTTTTGCCTGTAAAAAAACACATACAATACCCCCCCCCAACATTACAACCCACCACCCACATACCCCTAATCTAACCCAAACCCCCCTTAAATAAACCTAACACTAAGCCCCTGAAGATCTTCCTACCTTATCTTCACCATACCAGGTTCACCAATCCGTCCTCGGAAGTCTTGATCCAAGCCTCGGAAGTGTTGATCCAAGCCCAAGCGGGGGGCTGAAGAGTGACGTCCATCCTCGGGCTGAAGTCTGGATCCAAGCGGCGGCTGAAGAAATCCATCATCGGGCTGAAGTCGGAAGTCCATCATCGGGATGAAGTCTTCTATCAAGCAGCATCTTCAATCTTCTTTCTTCCGGAGCGGAGCGCAGCCATCTTCTTCCCAGCCGACGCGGATCCATCCTCTTCTAACGACGCCTACTAGCCGAATGACGGTTCCTTTAAATGACATCATCCAAGATTGCGTCCTTTGAATTCCGATTGGCTTATAGGATTCTATCAGCCAATCGGAATTAAGGTAGGAAAATTCTGATTGGCTGATGGAATCAGCCAATCAGATTGAGCTCGCATTCTATTGGCTGATCGGAACAGCCAATAGAATGCAAGCTCAATCTGATTGGCTGATCGGATCAGCCAATCGGATTGAACTTGAATCTGATTTGCTGATTCCTTCAGCCAATCAGAATTTTCCTACCTTAATTCCGATTGGCTGATAGAATCCTATCAGCCAATCGGAATTCGACGGACGCCATCTTGGATGACGTCATTTAAAGGAACCGTCATTCGGCTAGTAGGCGTCGTTAGAAGAGGATGGATCCGCGTCGGCTGGGAACAAGATGGCTCCGCTCCGCTCCGGAAGAAAGAAGATTGAAGATGCTGCTTGATAGAAGACTTCATCCCGATGATGGACTTCCGACTTCAGCCCGATGATGGATTTCTTCAGTCGCCGCTTGGATCCAGACTTCAGCCTGAGGATGGATGTCACTCTTCAGCCCCCCGCTTGGGCTTGGATCAACACTTCCGAGGCTTGGATCAAGACTTCTGAGGACGGATCGGTGAACCTGGTATGGTGAAGATAAGGTAGGAAGATCTTCAGGGGCTTAGTTTTAGGTTTATTTAAGGGGGGTTTGGGTTAGATTAGGGGTATGTGGGTGGTGGTTTGTAAATGTTGGGGGGGGGTATTGTATGTGTTTTTTTTACAGGCAAAAGAGCTGAATTCTTTGGGGCATGCCCCGCAAAGGGCCCTGTTCAGGGCTGGTAAGGTAAAAGAGCTTTGAACTTTTTTAATTTAGAATAGGGTAGGGCATTTTTTTATTTTGGGGGACTTTGTTATTTTATTAGGGGGCTTAGAGTAGGTGTAATTAGTTTAAAATTGTTGTAATATTTTTCTAATGTTTGTAAATATTTTTTTATTTTTTGTAACTTAGTTCTTTTTTTTTTTGTACTTTAGTTAGTTTATTTCATTGTATTTATTTGTAGATATTGTATTTAATTAATTTATTGATAGTGTAGTGTTAGGTTTAATTGTAACTTAGGTTAGGATTTATTTTACAGGTAATTTTGTAATTATTTTAACTATTTTAGCTATTAAATAGTTCTTAACTATTTAATAGCTATTGTACCTGGTTAAAATAAATACAAAGTTACCTGTAAAATAAATATAAATCCTAAAATAGCTATAATATAATTATAATTTATATTGTAGCTATATTAGTGTTTATTTTACAGGTAAGTATTTAGCTTTAAATAGGAATAATTTATTTAATAAGAGTTAATTTATTTTGTTAGATTTAAATTATATTTAACTTAGGGGGGGTGTTAATGTTAGGGTTAGACTTAGCTTTAGGGGTTAATCCATTTATTACAGTAGCGGCGAGATTCGGTCGGCAGATTAGGGGTTAATAATTGAAGTTAGGTGTCGGCGATGTTAGGGAGGGCAGATTAGGGGTTAATACTATTTATTATAGGGTTATTGAGGCGGGAGTGAGGCGGATTAGGGGTTAATAACTTTATTATAGTAGCGGTGCGGTCCGCTCGGCAGATTAGGGGTTAATAAGTGTAGGCAGGTGGAGGCGACGTTGAGGGGGGGCAGATTAGGGGTTAATAAATATAATATAGGGGTCGGCGGTGTTAGGGGAAGCAGATTAGGGGTACATAGCTATAATGTAGGTGGCGGTGGTGTACGGAGCGGCAGATTAGGGGTTAATAATAATATGCAGGGGTCAGCGATAGCGGGGGCGGCAGATTAGGGGTTAATAAATATAATATAGGGGTCGGCGGTGTTAGGGGCAGCAGATTAGGGGTTCATAGGGATAATGTAGGTGGCAGCGGTGTGCGGTCGGCAGATAAGGGGTTAAAAAATTTAATAGAGTGGCGGCGATGTGGGGGGACCTCGGTTTAGGGGTACATAGGCAGTTTATGGGTGTTAGTGTACTTTAGAGCACAGTATTTAAGAGCTTTATAAACCGGCGTTAGCCCTGAAAGCTCTTAACTACTGACTTTTTTCTGCGGCTGGAGTTTTGTCGTTAGATTTCTAACGCTCACTTCAGCCACGACTCTAAATACCAGCGTTAGAAAGATCCCATTGAAAAGATAGGATACGCAATTGACGTAAGGGGATCTGCGGTATGGAAAAGTCGCGGCTGGAAAGTGAGCGTTAGACCCTTTAATGACTGGCTCCAAATACCAGAGGGCGGTAAAAACCAGCGTTAGGAGCCTCTAACGCTGGTTTTGACGGCTACCGCCCAACTCTAAATCTAGGCCTTAGTGTTATACTGTGTATCTATTGTAAAGCTTTTTACTCTTGTTGTGTTAGCTTTAAATTTGTAATACGAGTGCAACCCGTCATGCAAAAAGCTAACCTCTAGCGCAGTTAAAGGGACACTAAACCCCAAAAAAATCTTGCATGATTCAGGTACAGAATACAATTTTAAACAACATTCCAATTTACTTCTATTATCTAATTTGCTTCATTTGTTAGATATCCTTTGTTGAAGAAATAGCAATGCATATGTGTGACCCAACCACATGAGGCATCTATGTGCAGCACCCAATCAGCAGCTACTGCGCCTATCTAGATATGCTTTTTGGCAAAGAATATCAAGAGAATGAAGCAAATTAGATAATAGATAATAAATTAGAAAGTTGTTTAAAATTGCATGCTCTATCTGAATCATGAAAGAAAAATGTGGGTTTTATGTCCCTTTAACGCTCGATCGGGAGCATTAAATAGCACTCCAATTGTAATTTGGCCACTAGCTTTGCTTTATCCTATTTTCAAAAGTTTATTATTTTTTTTAAAAAAGATTCACGTTTGTGGTTTTATTTGATTAAGTATCATTTACATTTAAAAATCATTTTAGCTGTAACATTTGGGCCTAGATTTGGAGTTTGGCGGTAAAAGGGCTGTTAACGCTCCGCGGGCTTTTTTCTGGCCGCACCATAAATTTAACTCTGGTATCGAGAGTTTAATCAAATGCTGCGTTAGGCTCCAAAAAAGGAGCGTAGAGCATTTTTACCGCAAATGCAACTCTCGATACCAGAGTTGCTTACGGACGCGGCCGGCCTCAAAAACGTGCTCGTGCACGATTCTCCCATAGGAAACAATGGGGCTGTTTGAGCTGAAAAAAAACCTAACACCTGCAAAAAAGCAGCGTTCAGCTCCTAACGCAGCCCCATTGTTTCCTATGGGGAAACACTTCCTACGTCTGCACCTAACACTCTAACATGTACCCCGAGTCTAAACACCCCTAACCTTACACTTATTAACCCCTAATCTGCCGCCCCCGCTATCGCTGACCCCTGCATATTTTTTTAAACCCCTAATCTGCCGCTCCGTAAACCGCCGCCACCTACGTTATCCCTATGTACCCCTAATCTGCTACCCCTAACACCGCCGACCCCTATATTATATTTATTAACCCCTAATCTGCCCCCCTCAACGTCGCCGACACCTGCCTACACTTATTAACCCCTAATCTGCCGAGCGGACCTGAGCGCTACTATAATAAAGTTATTAACCCCTAATCCGCCTCACTAACCCTATCATAAATAGTATTAACCCCTAATCTGCCCTCCCTAACATCGCCGACACCTAACTTCAATTATTAACCCCTAATCTGCCGACCGGAGCTCACCGCTATTCTAATAAATGTATTAACCCCTAAAGCTAAGTCTAACCCTAACACTAACACCCCCCTAAGTTAAATATAATTTTTATCTAACGAAATAAATTAACTCTTATTAAATAAATGATTCCTATTTAAAGCTAAATACTTACCTGTAAAATAAACCCTAATATAGCTACAATATAAATTATAATTATATTGTAGCTATTTTAGGATTAATATTTATTTTACAGGCAACTTTGTAATTATTTTAACCAGGTACAATAGCTATTAAATAGTTAAGAACTATTTAATAGTTACCTAGTTAAAATAATAACAAAATTACCTGTAAAATAAGTCCTAACCTAAGATATAATTAAACCTAACACTACCCTATCAATAAATTAATTAAATAAACTACCTACAATTACCTACAATTAACCTAACACTACACTATCAATAAATTAATTAAATACAATTCCTACAAATAAATACAATTAAATAAACTAACTAAAGTACAAAAAATAAAAAAGATCTAAGTTACAGAAAATAAAAAAATATTTACAAACATAATAAAAATATTACAACAATTTTAAACTAATTACACCTACTCTAAGCCCCCTAATAAAATAACAAAGCCCCCCAAAATAAAAAATTCCCTACCCTATTCTAAATTAAAAAAAGTTACAAGCTCTTTTACCTTACCAGCCCTGAACAGGGCCCTTTGCGGGGCATGCCCCAAGAATTTCAGCTCTTTTGCCTGTAAAAGAATAAATACAATACCCCCCCCCCCAACATTACAACCCACCACCCACATACTCCTAATCTAACCCAAACCCCCCTTAAATAAACCTAACACTAAGCCCCTGAAGATCTTCCTACCTTGTCTTCACCATACCAGGTTCACCGATCCGTCCTGAAGAGCTCCTCCGATGTCCTGATCCAAGCCCAAGCGGGGGCTGAAGAGGTCCATGATCCGGTCAAAGTCTTCATCCAAGCGGGGCAGAAGAGGATCTTCCATCCGATTGAAGTCATCATCCAGGCGGCATCTTCGATCTTCTTCCATCCGGAGCGAAGCGGCAGGATCCTGAAGACATCCAGCGCGGAACATCCATCCGGACCGACGACTGAACGACGAATGACTGTTCCTTTAAGGGACGTCATCCAAGATGGCGTCCCTCGAATTCCGATTGGCTGATAGGATTCTATCAGCCAATCGGAATTAAGGTAGGAATTTTCTGATTGGCTGATGGAATCAGCCAATCAGAATCTAGTTCAATCCGATTGGCCGATCCAATCAGCCAATCAGATTGAGCTCGCATTCTATTGGCTGATCGGAACAGCCAATAGAATGCGAGCTCAATCTGATTGGCTGATTGGATCAGCCAATCGGATTGAACTTGATTCTGATTGGCTGATTCCATCAGCCAATCAGAAAATTCCTACCTTAATTCCGATTGGCTGATAGAATCCTATCAGCCAATCGGAATTCGAGGGACGCCATCTTGGATGACGTCCCTTAAAGGAACAGTCATTCGTCGTTCAGTCGTCGGTCCGGATGGATGTTCCGCGCTGGATGTCTTCAGGATCCTGCCGCTTCGCTCCGGATGGAAGAAGATCGAAGATGCCGCCTGGATGATGACTTCAATCGGATGGAAGATCCTCTTCTGCCCCGCTTGGATGAAGACTTTGACCGGATCATGGACCTCTTCAGCCCCCGCTTGGGCTTGGATCAGGACATCGGAGGAGCTCTTCAGGACGGATCGGTGAACCTGGTATGGTGAAGACAAGGTAGGAAGATCTTCAGGGGCTTAGTGTTAGGTTTATTTAAGGGGGGTTTGGGTTAGATTAGGGGTATGTGGGTGGTGGGTTGTAATGTTGGGGGGGGGGGTATTGTATTTATTCTTTTACAGGCAAAAGAGCTGAAATTCTTGGGGCATGCCCCGCAAAGGGCCCTGTTCAGGGCTGGTAAGGTAAAAGAGCTTGTAACTTTTTTAATTTAGAATAGGGTAGGGAATTTTTTATTTTGGGGGGCTTTGTTATTTTATTAGGGGGCTTAGAGTAGGTGTAATTAGTTTAAAATTGTTGTAATATTTTTATTATGTTTGTAAATATTTTTTTATTTTCTGTAACTTAGATCTTTTTTATTTTTTGTACTTTAGCTAGTTTATTTAATTGTATTTATTTGTAGGAATTGTGTTTAATTAATTTATTGATAGTGTAGTGTTAGGTTAATTGTAGGTAATTGTAGGTAGTTTATTTAATTATTTTATTGATAGGGTAGTGTTAGGTTTAATTATATCTTAGGTTAGGACTTATTTTACAGGTAATTTTGTTATTATTTTAACTAGGTAACTATTAAATAGTTCTTAACTATTTAATAGCTATTGTACCTGGTTAAAATAATTACAAAGTTACCTGCAAAATAAATATTAATCCTAAAATAGCTATAATATAATTATAATTTATATTGTAGCTATATTAGGATGTATTTTACAGGTAAGTATTTAGCTTTAAATAGGAATCATTTATTTAATAAGAGTTAATTTATTTCGTTAGATAAAAATTATATTTAACTTAGGGGGGTGTTAGTGTTAGGGTTAGACTTAGCTTTAGGGGTTAATACATTTATTAGAATAGCGGTGAGCTCCGGTCGGCAGATTAGGGGTTAATAATTGAAGTTAGGTGTCGGCGATGTTAGGGAGGGCAGATTAGGGGTTAATACTATTTATGATAGGGTTAGTGAGGCGGATTAGGGGTTAATAACTTTATTATAGTAGCGCTCAGGTCCGCTCGGCAGATTAGGGGTTAATAAGTGTAGGCAGGTGTCGGCGACGTTGAGGGGGGCAGATTAGGGGTTAATAAATATAATATAGGGGTCGGCGATGTTAGGGGTAGCAGATTAGGGGTACATAGGGATAACGTAGGTGGCGGCGATTTGCGGTCGGAAGATTAGGGGCTAATTATTTTAAGTAGCTTGCGGCGACGTTGTGGGGGGCAAGTTAGGGGTTAAGAAATATAATATAGGGGTCGGCGGTGTTAGGGGCAGCAGATTAGGGGTACATAAGTATAACGTAGGTGGCGGTCGGCAGATTAGGGGTTAAAAATTTTAATCGAGTGGCGGCGATGTGGGGGGAGCTCGGTTTAGGGGTACATAGGTAGTTTATGGGTGTTAGTGTACTTTAGGGTACAGTAGTTAAGAGCTTTATAAACCGGCGTTAGCCAGAAAGCTCTTAACTCCTGCTATTTTCAGGCGGCTGGAATCTTGTCGTTAGAGCTCTAACGCTCACTTCAGAAACGACTCTAAATACCGGCGTTAGGAAGATCCCATTGAAAAGATAGGCTACGCAAATGGCGTAGGGGGATCTGCGGTATGGAAAAGTCGCGGCTGAAAAGTGAGCGTTAGACCCTTTAATCACTGACTCCAAATACCAGCCGGCGGCCAAAACCAGCGTTAGGAGCCTCTAACGCTGGTTTTGACGGCTACCGCCGAACTCCAAATCTAGGCCTTGGTTAATTATATATTCATATTTTTTTTTTATTAAACTTTATTTATAAAGCGCCAACATATTCCGCAGCGCTGTCCATGGGTACAATTCATTTAAATAAAACAATGATAAAATCTTGTAAGAGACAAGACACAATTTTACAAACACACACAAGGAGGAATTGAGGGGCCTATTCCCGTGGGAATTTACAATCTAGAAAAACTATAAAACAGATACAATTTGGTTTTCTTCCTTGTATGGACTGAAGAGGGAGTCAAAGATTTACATACAGTAATACAGTATATTACAAGTGTTTTATTAATTGAGTACCTTTGCAATCCAAGGATCATCAATAACAAACCTTTTCTTTATATTTTAAAGGGACATTAAACCCCAAAATTTTCTTTCATGATTCAGATAGAGAATACAATTTTAAACTATGTACTTCGATTATCTAATTTGCTTCATTTTTCAGATAGCTTTTGTTGAAGAAATAGCAATGTATATGGGTGAGCCAATCACACGAGGCATCTATGTGCAGTCACCAATCAGCAGCTACTGAGCCTATCGAGATATGCTTTTCAGCAAAGGATATCAAGAGAATGAAGCATATTAGATAATAGAAGTAAATTAGAAACGTTTAATGGCATACTCTTTCTAAATCAAAGAAAAATATGGGTTTCATGTCCCTTTAACTAGTTTAATTTTCTGGTTATAATTAGAACTTATAGCACTCAGCATTTATCAATTATTGTAAAATTTGAAGAAGAAATCAAAGACTAATATCATCCAAAATGTTTTATATCAAATAATAAACCAAAGTAATAAATTATGTGTATCATGAGCTCCTGTGTCTGCCTTAAACCCTTAAAGGACCAGACATTTCAGATACAGGTCCGCCCGACATCACTGAATGCCGACAGGATACGCTGTTAGCATTTAACATTGCACAAGCAGTTCTGGTGAACTTCCGATTCGGCCTCTAGCAGGGGGTGTCAATCAACCCGATCATATACGATCGTGCAAATTGATGTCCTCCGCCTCAGAGGAGGCGTACGAGTTAAGGAGCAGCTTGAAGGCTTGTGCAGAAACAGGTACATTCAAGGCCATTCGGCCCTTAATAAATCGTCCCCAATGACCCTAAAAGACCAGAGCATTTTTGCCATCACTAAATTTAAACAGAAATAGAGCCTTGTTTTTTGTTTTTTTTTTATTTACCTATCAAAACAATCGGCTAGATTAAGAGTCTTGCTTTAGCCTTAAAAAGCAGCGTTGAGGGGTCCCAACGCTGCTTTTTAACGCCCGCTGGTATTACGAGTCAGGCAGGTACAGGTGTACTGCTCACTTTTTTTCCGCGATTTTCGCATACCGCAAATCCCCTTACGTCAGTTGCTTATCCTATCTTTTTAATGGGATTTTCCTAACGCCGGTATAACGATTGCTGGAAAAAGTGAGCGGTAGACCCTCTCCTGTCCAGACTCCTACCGCATTTAAAAGTCAGTAGTTAAGAGTTTTATGGGCTGACGCCGTAACATAAAACTCTTAACTAAAGTGCTACAAAGTACACTAACACCCATAAACTACCTATTAACCCCTAAAACGAGCCCCCCCCCAAATCGCAAACACTTAACTAAAATATTTAACCCCCAATCTGCCGACCGGACATCGCCGCCACTGCAATAAATATATTAACCCCATAAACCGCTGCACTCCCGCCTTGCAAACACTAGTTAAATTTTATTAACCCCTAATCTGCCGTCCCTAACATCGCCGACACCTACCTACATTTATTAACCCCTAATCTGCCGCCCCCCAACGTCGCCACTACTATATTAAATTTATTAACCCCTAAACCTAAGTCTAACCCTAAGTCTAACCCCCCCTAACTTAAATATAATTTAAATATAATTTAAATAAAACAAAATAAAATTACTACTATTAAATAAATTAATCCTATTTAAAACTAAATACTTACCTATAAAATAAATCCTAAGCTAGCTACAATGTAGCTAGCTTAGGATTTATATTTATTTTACAGGTAACTTTGTATTTATTTTAACTAGGTAGAATAGTTACTGTATGAATATATAGACACACATAAACTTATAAAATGTTCAATTCTAAGAACCAAGATAATGCACAGTGTAGAACAGATCTCTGTATAGATACTTAGGGGGGTAGTTATCAAGCCGTCAACCTCAAATACGCTGGAATTCCGCAGCGTATTTGTGGCGAGGCTGATTCGCCTTAGTTATCAAAGGCTCGAGACCGGCAAAAGTAGAATTTTGTGACGTAAGCATCGATCCGCCGGACTCAGTCCGACACAGATCGATTCTTACGTCACTCCAGATGTTCCGCACACAAGTGCGGCACATTCTCACTACTTTTGCTAGCTATCATAAAACTAGCAGGTACGCTCGGCACTTTTACGGCCCAGCGTACCTGGTTTTCAATCCGCCACCCCTGGAGGCGGCGGATCCCATAGGAATCAATGGGAGTCTGACCATAGCGAAAGTACAAGACACAATTTTACAAACACACACAAGGAGGAATTGAGGGGCCTATTCCCGTGGGAATTTACAATCTAGAAAAACTATAAAACAGATACAATTTGGTTTTCTTCCTTGTATGGACTGAAGAGGGAGTCAAAGATTTACATACAGTAATACAGTATATTACAAGTGTTTTATTAATTGAGTACCTTTGCAATCCAAGGATCATCAATAACAAACCTTTTCTTTATATTTTAAAGGGACATTAAACCCCAAAATTTTCTTTCATGATTCAGATAGAGAATACAATTTTAAACTATGTACTTCGATTATCTAATTTGCTTCATTTTTCAGATAGCTTTTGTTGAAGAAATAGCAATGTATATGGGTGAGCCAATCACACGAGGCATCTATGTGCAGTCACCAATCAGCAGCTACTGAGCCTATCGAGATATGCTTTTCAGCAAAGGATATCAAGAGAATGAAGCATATTAGATAATAGAAGTAAATTAGAAACGTTTAATGGCATACTCTTTCTAAATCAAAGAAAAATATGGGTTTCATGTCCCTTTAACTAGTTTAATTTTCTGGTTATAATTAGAACTTATAGCACTCAGCATTTATCAATTATTGTAAAATTTGAAGAAGAAATCAAAGACTAATATCATCCAAAATGTTTTATATCAAATAATAAACCAAAGTAATAAATTATGTGTATCATGAGCTCCTGTGTCTGCCTTAAACCCTTAAAGGACCAGACATTTCAGATACAGGTCCGCCCGACATCACTGAATGCCGACAGGATACGCTGTTAGCATTTAACATTGCACAAGCAGTTCTGGTGAACTTCCGATTCGGCCTCTAGCAGGGGGTGTCAATCAACCCGATCATATACGATCGTGCAAATTGATGTCCTCCGCCTCAGAGGAGGCGTACGAGTTAAGGAGCAGCTTGAAGGCTTGTGCAGAAACAGGTACATTCAAGGCCATTCGGCCCTTAATAAATCGTCCCCAATGACCCTAAAAGACCAGAGCATTTTTGCCATCACTAAATTTAAACAGAAATAGAGCCTTGTTTTTTGTTTTTTTTTTATTTACCTATCAAAACAATCGGCTAGATTAAGAGTCTTGCTTTAGCCTTAAAAAGCAGCGTTGAGGGGTCCCAACGCTGCTTTTTAACGCCCGCTGGTATTACGAGTCAGGCAGGTACAGGTGTACTGCTCACTTTTTTTCCGCGATTTTCGCATACCGCAAATCCCCTTACGTCAGTTGCTTATCCTATCTTTTTAATGGGATTTTCCTAACGCCGGTATAACGATTGCTGGAAAAAGTGAGCGGTAGACCCTCTCCTGTCCAGACTCCTACCGCATTTAAAAGTCAGTAGTTAAGAGTTTTATGGGCTGACGCCGTAACATAAAACTCTTAACTAAAGTGCTACAAAGTACACTAACACCCATAAACTACCTATTAACCCCTAAAACGAGCCCCCCCCCCAAATCGCAAACACTTAACTAAAATATTTAACCCCCAATCTGCCGACCGGACATCGCCGCCACTGCAATAAATATATTAACCCCATAAACCGCTGCACTCCCGCCTTGCAAACACTAGTTAAATTTTATTAACCCCTAATCTGCCGTCCCTAACATCGCCGACACCTACCTACATTTATTAACCCCTAATCTGCCGCCCCCCAACGTCGCCACTACTATATTAAATTTATTAACCCCTAAACCTAAGTCTAACCCTAAGTCTAACCCCCCCTAACTTAAATATAATTTAAATATAATTTAAATAAAACAAAATAAAATTACTACTATTAAATAAATTAATCCTATTTAAAACTAAATACTTACCTATAAAATAAAACCTAAGATAGCTACATTGTAGCTAGCTTAGGATTTATATTTATTTTACAGGTAACTTTGTATTTATTTTAACTAGGTAGAATAGTTACTGTATGAATATATAGACACACATAAACTTATAAAATGTTCAATTCTAAGAACCAAGATAATGCACAGTGTAGAACAGATCTCTGTATAGATACTTAGGGGGGTAGTTATCAAGCCGTCAACCTCAAATACGCTGGAATTCCGCAGCGTATTTGTGGCGAGGCTGATTCGCCTTAGTTATCAAAGGCTCGAGACCGGCAAAAGTAGAATTTTGTGACGTAAGCATCGATCCGCCGGACTCAGTCCGACACAGATCGATTCTTACGTCACTCCAGATGTTCCGCACACAAGTGCGGCACATTCTCACTACTTTTGCTAGCTATCATAAAACTAGCAGGTACGCTCGGCACTTTTACGGCCCAGCGTACCTGGTTTTCAATCCGCCACCCCTGGAGGCGGCGGATCCCATAGGAATCAATGGGAGTCTGACCATAGCGAAAGTACAAGTTCGCTGCTGACAGACATCCCATTGATTTCTATGGGAGCTGTCTGCACCTAACACCCTAACATGTACCCCGAGTCTAAACACCACTAATCTGACCCCCCCTACACCGCCGCAACTAAATAAAGTTATTACCCCCTAAACCGCCGCTCCCGGAGCCCACCGCAAGCTACTCTATACATATTAACCCCTAAACCGCCGCTCCCGGAGCCCACCGCAACTATAATAAATGTATTAACCCCTAAACCGCCGCTCCCTGAACCCGCCGCAACCTATATTAAACCTATTAACCCCTATCCTGCCCCCCTACACCGTCGCCACCTATATTAAACTTATTAACCCCTAATCTGCCCCCCCTACACCGTCGCCACCTATAATAAATCTATTAACCCCTAATCTGCCCCCCCTACACCGTCGCCAAATATAATAAATTTATTAACCCCTATCCTGCCCCCCACTACGCCGCCGCCACTGTAATAAAATGATTAACCCCTAAACCTAAGTCTAACCCTAACCCTAACGCCCCCCTAACTTAAATATTAATTAAATAAATCTAAATAAATTAACTCTTATTAACTAAATGAATCCTATTTAAAACTAAATACTTACCTTTAAAATAAACCCTAATATCGCTACAATATAAATAATAATTATATTCTAGCTATCTTAGGATTTATATTTATTTTACAGGTAACTTTCAATTTATTTTAACCATGTACAATAACTATTAAATAGTTATTAACTATTTAATAGCTTACCTAGCTAAAATAAAGAGAAATGTACCTGTGAAATAAATCCTAACCTAAGTTATAATTACACCTAACACTACACTATACTTTAATAAATTATTCCTATTTAAAAATAAATACTTACCTGTAAAATAAACCCTAAGGCCTAGATTTGGAGTTCGGCGGTAGCCGTCAAAACCAGCGTTAGAGGCTCCTAACGCTGGTTTTGGGCGCCCGCTGGTATTTGGAGTCAGTGATTAAAGGGTCTAACGCTCACTTTTCAGCCGCGACTTTTCCATACCGCAGATCCCCCTACGCCATTTGCGTAGCCTATCTTTTCAATGGGATCTTTCTAACGCTGGTATTTAGAGTCGTTTCTGAAGTGAGCGTTAGAGCTCTAACGACAAGATTCCAGCCGCCTGAAAATAGCAGGAGTTAAGAGCTTTCTGGCTAACGCCGGTTTATAAAGCTCTTAACTACTGTACCCTAAAGTACACTAACACCCATCAACTACCTATGTACCCCTAAACCGAGCTCCCCCCACATCGCCGCCACTCGATTAAAATTTTTAACCCCTAATCTGCCGACCGCCACCTACGTTATACTTATGTACCCCTAATCTGCTGCCCTTAACCCCGCCGACCCCTGTATTACATTTATTAACCCCTAACCTGCCCCCCACAACGTCGCCGCCAGCTACTTAAAATAATTAACCCCTAATCTTCCGACCGCAAAGCGCCGCCACCTACGTTATCCCTATGTACCCCTAATCTGCTACCCCTAACACCGCCGACCCCTATATTATATTTATTAACCCCTAATCTGCCCCCTCAACGTCGCCGACACCTGCCTACACTTATTAACCCCTAATCTGCCGAGCGGACCTGAGCGCTACTATAATAAAGTTATTAACCCCTAATCCGCATCACTAACCCTATCATAAATAGTATTAACCCCTAATCTGCCCTCCCTAACATCGCCGACACCTAACTTCAATTATTAACCCCTAATCTGCCGAGCGGACCTCACCGCTATTCTAATAAATGTATTAACCCCTAAAGCTAAGTCTAACCCTAACACTAACACCCCCCTAAGTTAAATATAATTTACATCTAACGAAATAAATTAACTCTTATTAAATAAATTATTCCTATTTAAAGCTAAATACTTACCTGTAAAATAAATCCTAATATAGCTACAATATAAATTATAATTATATTATAGCTATTTTAGGATTAATATTTATTTTACAGGCAACTTTGTAATTATTTTAACCAGGTACAATAACTATTAAATAGTTAAGAACTATTTAATAGTTACCTAGTTAAAATAATAACAAATTTACCTGTAAAATAAATCCTAACCTAAGATATAATTAAACCTAACACTACCCTATCAATAAAATAATTAAATAAACTACCTACAATTAACCTAACACTACACTATCAATAAATAAATTAAACACAATTGCTACAAATAAATACAATTAAATAAACTATCTAAAGTACAAAAAATAAAAAAGAACTAAGTTACAAAAAATAAAAAAATATTTACAAACATAAGAAAAATATTACAACAATTTTAAACTAATTACACCTACTCTAAGCCCCCTAATAAAATAACAAAGCCCCCCAAAATAAAAAATTCCCTACCCTATTCTAAATTAAAAAAGTTACAAGCTCTTTTACCTTACCAGCCCTGAACAGGGCCCTTTGCGGGGCATGCCCCAAGAATTTCAGCTCTTTTGCCTGTAAAAGAATAAATACAATACCCCCCCCCAACATTACAACCCACCACCAACATACCCCTAATCTAACCCAAACCCCCCTTAAATAAACCTAACACTAAGCCCCTGAAGATATTCCTACCTTGTCTTCACCATCCAGGTATCACCGATCCGTCCTGGCTCCAAGATCTTCATCCAACCCAAGCGGGGGTTGGCGATCCATAATCCGGTGCTCCAAAGTCTTCCTCCTATCCGGCAAGAAGAGGACATCCGGACCGGCAAACATCTTCTCCAAGCGGCATCTTCGATCTTCTTCCATCCGGAGCGAAGCGGCAGGATCCTGAAGACATCCAGCGCGGAACATCCATCCGGACCGACGACTGAACGACGAATGACTGTTCCTTTAAGGGACGTCATCCAAGATGGCGTCCCTCGAATTCCGATTGGCTGATAGGATTCTATCAGCCAATCGGAATTAAGGTAGGAATTTTCTGATTGGCTGATGGAATCAGCCAATCAGAATCTAGTTCAATCCGATTGGCCGATCCAATCAGCCAATCAGATTGAGCTCGCATTCTATTGGCTGATCGGAAAAGCCAATAGAATGCGAGCTCAATCTGATTGGCTGATTGGATCAGCCAATCGGATTGAACTTGATTCTGATTGGCTGATTCCATCAGCCAATCAGAAAATTCCTACCTTAATTCCGATTGGCTGATAGAATCCTATCAGCCAATCGGAATTCGAGGGACGCCATCTTGGATGACGTCCCTTAAAGGAACGGTCATTCGTCGTTCAGTCGTCGGTCCGGATGGATGTTCCGCGCTGGATGTCTTCAGGATCCTGCCGCTTCGCTCCGGATGGAAGAAGATCGAAGATGCCGCTTGGAGAAGAGGTTTGCCGGTCCGGATGTCCTCTTCTTGCCGGATAGGAGGAAGACTTTGGAGCACCGGATGATGGATCGCCAACCCCCGCTTGGGTTGGATGAAGATGTTGGAGCCAGGACGGATCGGTGAACCTGGTATGGTGAAGACAAGGTAGGAAGATCTTCAGGGGATTAGTGTTAGGTTTATTTAAGGGGGGTTTGGGTTAGATTAGGGGTATGTGGGTGGTGGGTTGTAATGTTGGGGGGGGGGTATTGTATGTTTTTTTTTACAGGCAAAAGAGCTGAAATTCTTGGGGCATGCCCCGTAAAGGGCCCTGTTCAGGGCTGGTAAGGTAAAAGAGCTTGTAACTTTTTTAATTTAGAATAGGGTAGGGAATTTTTTATTTTGGGGGGCTTTGTTATTTTATTAGGGGGCTTAGAGTAGGTGTAATTAGTTTAAAATTGTTGTAATATTTTTCTTATGTTTGTAAATATTTTTTTATTTTTTGTAACTTAGTTCTTTTTTATTTTTTGTACTTTAGATAGTTTATTTAATTGTATTTATTTGTAGCAATTGTGTTTAATTTATTTATTGATAGTGTAGTGTTAGGTTAATTGTAGGTAATTGTAGGTAGTTTATTTAATTATTTTATTGATAGGGTAGTGTTAGGTTTAATTATATCTTAGGTTAGGATTTATTTTACAGGTAAATTTGTTATTATTTTAACTAGGTAACTATTAAATAGTTCTTAACTATTTAATAGTTATTGTACCTGGTTAAAATAATTACAAAGTTGCCTGTAAAATAAATATTAATCCTAAAATAGCTATAATATAATTATAATTTATATTGTAGCTATATTAGGGTTTATTTTACAGGTAAGTATTTAGCTTTAAATAGGAATAATTTCTTTAATAAGAGTTAATTTATTTCGTTAGATGTAAATTATATTTAACTTAGGGGGGTGTTAGTGTTAGGGTTAGACTTAGCTTTAGGGGTTAATACATTTATTAGAATAGCGGTGAGGTCCGCTCGGCAGATTAGGGGTTAATAATTGAAGGTAGGTGTCGGCGATGTTAGGGAGGGCAGATTAGGGGTTAATACTATTTATGATAGGGTTAGTGAGGCGGATTAGGGGTTAATAACTTTATTATAGTAGCGCTCAGGTCCGCTCGGCAGATTAGGGGTTAATAAGTGTAGGCAGGTGTCGACGACGTTGAGGGGGGCAGATTAGGGGTTAATAAATATAATATAGGGGTCGGCGATGTTAGGGCAGCAGATTAGGGGTACATAGGGAGAACGTAGGTTGCGGCGGTTTACGGAGCGGCAGATTAGGGGTTAAAAAAAATATGCAAGGGTCAGCGATAGCGGGGGCGGCAGATTAGGGGTTAATAAGTGTAAGGTTAGGGGTGTTTAGACTCGGGGTTCATGTTAGAGTGTTAGGTGCAGACGTAGGAAGTGTTTCCCCATAGGAAACAATGGGGCTGCGTTAGGAGCTGAACGCTGCTTTTTTGCAGGTGCTAGGTTTTTTTTCAGCTCAAACAGCCCCATTGTTTCCTATGGGAGAATCGTGCACGAGCACGTTTTTGAGGCCGGCCGCGTCCGTAAGCAACTCTGGTATCGAGAGTTGCATTTGCGGTAAAATTGCTCTACGCTCCTTTTTTGGAGCCTAACGCAGCATTTGTTTGAACTCTCGATACCAGAGTTAATTTTATGGTGCGGCCAGAAAAAAGCCCGCGGAGCGTTAACAGCCCTTTTACCGCCGAACTCCAAATCTAGGCCTAAGATAGCTACAATGTAATTAATAATTATATTATAGCTATCTTAGGATTTATATTTATTTTACAGGTAACTTTGTATTTATTTTAGCTAGTTAGAATAGTTATTAAATAGTTATTAACTATTTAATAACTACCTAGCTAAAAGAAATACAAAATTACCTGTAAAATAAATCCTAACCTAAGTTACAATTAAACCTAATACTACACTATCATTAAATTAACTAAATAAACTACCTACAAATAACTACAATTAAATACAATTACATAAACTAACTAAAGTACAAAAAATAAAAAAAGCTAAGTTACAAAAAATAAAAAATTAAGTTACAAACATGTTAAAAATATTACAACAATTTTAAGCTACTTACACCTAATCTAAGCCCCCTAATAAAATAACAAACCCCCCCCAAAATAAAAAAAATCCCTACCCTATTCTAAATTAAATAAATTTCAAAGCTCTTTTACCTTACCAGCCCTTAAAAGGGCCATTTGTGGGGGCATGCCCCAAAAAGTTCAGCTCTTTTGCCTGTAAAAGAAAAATACAACCCCCCCCAACATTAAAACCCACCACCCACATACCCCTAATCTAACCCAAACCCCCCTTACAAAAACCTAACACTAATCCCCTGAAGATCATCCTACCTTGAGTCGTCTTCACTCAGCCGAGCCACCGATGGAACTGAAGAGGACATCCGGAGCGGAAGAAGTTAATCCTCCAAGCGGCGCTGAAGAAATCTTCCATCCGATGAAGTCATCATCCAGGCGGCGCTGAAGAGGTCTTCTATCCGGGCGAAGTCATCTTCCAAGCCGGGTCTTGAATCTTCCTTCCGCCGACGCGGAACCACCTTCTTCACCGACGGACTACGACGAATGACGGCTCCTTTAAGGGACGTCATCCAAGATGGCGTCCCCTCAATTCCGATTGGCTGATAGGATTCTATCAGCCAATCGGAATTAAGGTAGGAAAATCTGATTGGCTGATGGAATCAGCCAATCAGATTCAAGTTCAATCCGATTGGCTGATCCAATCAGCCAATCAGATTGAGCTCGCATTCTATTGGCTGATCGGAACAGCCAATAGAATGCGAGCTCAATCTGATTGGCTGATTCCATCAGCCAATCAGATTTTTCCAGCCTTAATTCCGATTGGCTGATAGAATCCTATCAGCCAATCGGAATTGAGGGGACGCCATCTTGGATGACGTCCCTTAAAGGAGCCGTCATTCGTCGTAGTCCGTCGGTGAAGAAGGTGGTTCCGCGTCGGCGGAAGGAAGATTCAAGACCCGGCTTGGAAGATGACTTCGCCCGGATAGAAGACCTCTTCAGCGCCGCCTGGATGATGACTTCATCGGATGGAAGATTTCTTCAGCGCAGCTTGGAGGATTAACTTCTTCCGCTCCGGATGTCCTCTTCAGTTCCATCGGTGGCTTGGCTGAGTGAAGACGACTCAAGGTAGGATGATCTTCAGGGGATTAGTGTTAGGTTTTTTTAAGGGGGGTTTGGGTTAGATTAGGGGTATGTGGGTGGTGGGTTTTAATGTTGGGGGGGTTGTATTTTTCTTTTACAGGCAAAAGAGCTGAACTTTTTGGGGCATGCCCCCACAAATGGCCCTTTTAAGGGCTGGTAAGGTAAAAGAGCTTTGAAATTTATTTAATTTAGAATAGGGTAGGGATTTTTTTTATTTTGGGGGGGTTTGTTATTTTATTAGGGGGCTTAGATTAGGTGTAAGTAGCTTAAAATTGTTGTAATATTTTTAACATGTTTGTAACTTAATTTTTTATTTTTTGTAACTTAGCTTTTTTTATTTTTTGTACTTTAGTTAGTTTATGTAATTGTATTTAATTGTAGTTATTTGTAGGTAGTTTATTTAGTTAATTTAATGATAGTGTAGTATTAGGTTTAATTGTAACTTAGGTTAGGATTTATTTTACAGGTAATTTTGTATTTCTTTTAGCTAGGTAGTTATTAAATAGTTAATAACTATTTAATAACTATTCTAACTAGCTAAAATAAATACAAAGTTACCTGTAAAATAAATATAAATCCTAAGATAGCTATAATATAATTATTAATTACATTGTAGCTATCTTAGGGTTTATTTTACAGGTAAGTATTTATTTTTAAATAGGAATAATTTATTAAAGTATAGTGTAGTGTTAGGTGTAATTGTAACTTAGGTTAGGATTTATTTCACAGGTACATTTCTCTTTATTTTAGCTAGGTAAGCTATTAAATAGTTAATAACTATTTAATAGTTATTGTACATGGTTAAAATAAATTGAAAGTTACCTGTAAGATAAATATAAATGCTAAGATAGCTAGAATATAATTATTATTTATATTGTAGCGATATTAGGGTTTATTTTAAAGGTAAGTATTTAGTTTTAAATAGGATTCATTTAGTTAAGAAGAGTTAATTTATTTAGATTTATTTAATTAATATTTAAGTTAGGGGGGCGTTAGGGTTAGGGTTAGACTTAGGTTTAGGGGTTAATCATTTTATTACAGTGGCGGCGGCGTAGTGGGGGGCAGGATAGGGGTTAATAAAATTATTATAGGTGGCGACGGTGTAGGGGGGGCAGATTAGGGGTTAATAAATTTATTATAGGTGGTGACGGTGTAGGGGGGGCAGGATAGGGGTTAATAGGTTTAATATAGGTTGCGGCGGGTTCATGGAGCGGCGGTTTAGGGGTTAAACTATTTATTTAGTTGCGGAGAGGTGCGGGATCAGCAGGATAGGGGTTAATAATTTTATAATAGAGGGCGACGGTATAGGGGGGGCAGGATAGGGGTTACTAGGTATAATGTAGGTGGCAGCGGTGTCCGGGAGCGGCGGTTTAGGGGTTAATACATTTATAAGAGTTGCGGCAGGGTCTAGGAGCGGCGGTTTAGGGGTTAGTAACTTTATTTAGTTGCGGGGGGCTCCGGGGGCGCCGGTATAGGGGGTAGAACAGTGCAGTTTAGTGTGGGTGCTTAGTGACAGGCTAGCAATAAAGCTGGGAAAAAGCCGAAGGGCAGCGAGATCGGATGAGTGATAACTCTCACAGTCCGCTGCTCATCGCCCCGCGGCTTTTTGACAGCTTTATTTGATAACTTAGGCGAACGTATTCAAGGTCCGCGGCGGCGAAGGTAGGCGAGCTTAGGCGGACGTATTGGGCCGGCGAAGCCAGAAAAGTAGACGGCTTGATAACTACCCCCCCAGGTGTAGCTTGTCTCCACGTCATGTAATGGTATTAGTCTTCCAGCGTTGTCCCAATAGCAATCCCAGATTACATGTAATACAATGTTACAGATCACTTTGTCAAAGTGAATGCTGAAAAGTACAGACAGGCTTTAATTCATCATGCCATTCCTTCTAGAAAGCGCCTGATCGGGAATGGTTTTATTTTTCAGCATGATAACGATTCCAAGCAAGCTGCTAATGCAGTGAAATCATATTTGGAGAGAAAAACAGCTGATAAAACACTGACAGTCATGGAGTCCAGACCTGAATATTATAGAGGCAGTATGGGATCACCTGGACAGAGAAAGAAATAAAAGACAACCTAAATCTAAAGAAGAACTCTGGGAAGTGCTAAAAGAAGCCTGGTATAATATACCAGAAGATTACTTCAGAAAACTTCAGGAAAGTCTCCCCAAAAGAGTTCAAGATGTGCTTAGTGCCAAGGGAGGTCACACTAAATACCGACTTTTACCAAAAAAACATCATATATATATATATATATATATATTTTCATACACAGGTGGCTCTCGTTTTGATGTCCATGAACTGGCGTTGGCCAAAATTTTGGCGGCCGGGCAGACGACCTCTGTAAATCTAGGCCCTGGCAAAAACCCGTCTGGGTTGGAAAACCCCTCTGAGGGAGGCTTGAATTTTGTGAGAAAGGGGTCTCCGAATAATAGGCCTTTGGCTTGAGAGCCTGCCTCTTCCATTGCTAGAACAGCCAATTTGGGGTCAATGTGAAGTAACGGAGCTCTGCGTCTTTCACTGGAGATAGCCGCATTGGCGTTACCCAGTAAATAAAAAGCTCTAAAAGCCCAATCCCTGATCTTGGAAGGATCCAAAGAGGAACCGGAAAGATGGGCATCGTCTGCAAGAAGAACAATCTGAGCCAAAGGGCCAGACATGTCAAGGAGTTTATCCTGAGCCCCACAAAGAGATCTTTCCAGCCCTTTCCTTGGATCCTTACCTTTCCTAGTCAGAAAGGTAATCAGCTTAGGGTCAAACTCGGGGGTGGAAGATTCTCTGCCTGGGAGCAAAGGTCTATGAAATCCTGCTCTGAGGAGAGCTCTGTCCTCTCGATCCAGAGTTTGGCGAAAACGTCTCTGAAGGAACCTAGACAGATGAGGAGTAAGAGACCACTCCAAAGATCTGGATGTCTGATATGTTTGGGATTAAAAATGGGATTCCCAGCGGGATCCAAAAGATACCCATCCACATGTATATCTAGGCCCTGGCAAAAACCTGTCTGGGTTGGAAAACCCTTCTGAGAGACGCTTGAATTTTGTGAGAAAAGGGTCTCCGAATAATAGGCCTTTGGCTTGAGAGCCTGCCTCTTCCATTGCTAGAACAGCAAATTTGGGGTCAATGTGAAGTAACGCAGCTCTGCGTATTTTACTGGAGATAGCCGCATTAGCGTTACCCAGTAAATAAAAAGCTCTAAAAGCCCAATCCCTGACCATGGAAGGATCCAAATAGGAACCGGAAAGATGGGCATCGTCGGCAAGAAGAACAATCTGAGCCAAAGGGGCAGACATGTCAAGGAGTTTATCCTGAGCCCCACAAAGGGATCTTTCCAGCCCTTTCCTTGGATCCTTACCTTTCCTAGTCAGAAAGGTAATCAGCTTAGGGTCAAACTCGGGGGTGGAAGATTCTCTGCCTGGGAGCGAAGGTCTATGAAATCCTGCTCTGAGGAGAGCTCTGTCCTCTCGATCCAGAGTTTGGCGAAAACGTCTCTGAAGAAACCTAGACAGATGAGGAGGAAGAGACCACTCGAAAGATCGGGATGCCTGATATGTTTGGGGTTAAAAATGGGATTCCTAGCAGGATCCAAAAGATACCCATCCGCATGTATATCTAGGCCCTGGCAAAAACCCGTCTGGGTTGGAAAACCCTTCTGAGGGAGGCTTGAATTTTGTGAGAAAGGGGTCTCCGAATAATAGGCCTTTGGCTTGAGAGCCTGCCTCTTCCATTGCTAGAACAGCCAATTTGGGGTCAATGTGAAGTAACGCAGCTCTGCGTCTTTCACTGGAGATAGCCGCATTAGCGCTACCCAGTAAATAAAAAGCTCTAAAAGCCCAATCCCTGACCATGGAAGGATCCAAAGAGGAACCGGAAAGATGGGCATCGTCGGCAAGAAGAACAATCTGAGCCAAAGGGCCAGACATGTCAAGGAGTTTATGCGGATCCCCACAAAGGGATCTTTCCAGCCCTTTCCTTGGATCCTTACCTTTCCTAGTCAGAAAGGTAATCAGCTTAGGGTCAAACTTGGGGGTGGAAGATTCTCTGCCTGGGAGTGAAGGTCTATGAAATCCTTCTCTGAGGAGAGCTCTGTCCTCTCGATCCAGAGTTTGGCGAAAACGTCTCTGAAGGAACCTAGACTGATGAGGAGGAAGAGACCACTTGGAAGATCGGGATGCCTGATATGTTTGGGATTAAAAATGGGATTTCCAGTGGGATGCAAAAGATACCCTTCCGCATCTTCATCTGTAAGAGTCCTCCCAGAGGGGCCTTGAGGATGGGCTTGATGGGCTATAGGGGAATCTCCATCAGAGGGACTGCCCGAATCCCAATCAAGTTCCGGGCAAAAATCCCTCCGATCCAGATCCCTCCAATCAAAAATTTCAGATTCTGTGCCCAGACTTCCCTGATTAAAGTCCTCAGGGTTAAAGGGCCACTAAACCCAAAATCTTTCTTTCATGATTCAGATAGAGAATAGAAATTTAAACAACATTACAATTTACTTCCATTATTTATTTTGCTTAATTTTTTAAATATCCTTAGTTGAAGAAAAAGCAATGCACATGGTGAGCCAATCACACGAGGCTTCTATGTGCAGCAACCAATCAGCAGCTAGTGAGCATATCTAGATATGCTTTTCATCAAAGAATATCAAGAGAATAAAACAAATTAGATAATATAAGTAAATTAGAAAGATGTTTAAAATTGCATTTTCTTTCTAAATCATAAAAGAAAAAATGTGGGTGGCATGTCCCTTTAAGGATTCTTTTACCCCGATTTACCTCCAGGGATGAGGTTCTAACGCCCCTATTGGTTTTGCCCAGGGGAAGGGCTTTCATTTTCCATGCCCTTTTTTAGAGGGAGGAATAGATTGGGAACGCCACCGTCTTTTACAGTCTTTACAGTCTTTACAGTTTTTTCACATTTGGAGATTTGAGTCTAACGGGAATTTGAGGGGGGGGGCAGAAGTGGAGGGTTGTTCCCTCTGCGCTAAGGTCTGTTGTACTGTAAAATTAATTAGATCCAAAACTTCCTCTTTGGTAAAAGAGGACTTATCTAAGGACTCCATATTCAAAACCTGCAATTACAGAAAGGACTGAATTAATAAGGAAAAAATATATTAGAAAGCATGATAAAATATCATGCAAAATACTAAAGAAAAATAATTTATAAAATTAATAAGAAAAATAATATTTATCAAATAAGGCTATATAGATATTCCTTACAAAGGATGGCAATAAAAATAAAGGATGCCTCAGGAATAATATATTTGGTAAAAAATGTTGTACTAAAGCCTTAAAACTCAATGCTAAATAATAATCGGCTAGATTACGAGTTTTGCGGTATTAGAGGTGCGGTGCTAACTCCCGGAGCCCACCGCAACTCTTATAAATGTATTAACCCCTAAACCGCCGCTCACGGACCCCGCCGCAACTAAATAAAGTGTTTAACCCCTAAACCACCACTCTCGGAGCCCACCGCCACCTACATTATACTTATAAACCCCTAATCTTCAGCCCCCTACACCACCGCCACCTACATTATACTTATTAACCCCTAATATTCCACACTCTACACCGCCGCCACCTACATTATACTTATTAACCCCTAATCTTCCGCCCCCTACACCGCCCCCACCTACATTATACTTAATAACCCCTAATCTTCCGCCCCCTACACCGCCGCCACCTACATTATATTTATTAACCCCTAATCTGCACCACCTACATTATATTTATTAACCCCTAATCTGCCCCCTACACCGCCGCAACCTACATTATACTTATTAACCCCTAATCTGCCCCCCTACACCGCCGCCACCTACATTATTCTTATTAACTCCTAATCTGCCTCCCTAAACCGCCGCCACCTACCTACATTTATTAACCCCTAATCTGCCGCCCCCAACATCGCAGCCACTATACTAAATTTATTAAACCTTAAACCTTAGTCTAACCCTAACACCCCCTAATTTAAATATAATTTAAATAAATCTAAATAAATATTCCTATCATTAAATAAATTATTCCTATTTAAAACTAAATACTTACCTGTAAAATAAACCCTAAGATAGCTACAATATAACTAATAGTTACATTATATCTAGCTTAGGGTTTATTTTTATTTTACAGGCAAGTTTGTATTTATTTTAACTAGGTACAATAGTTATTAAATAGTTATTAACTATTTAATAACTTCCTAGTTAAAATAAATACAAATATACCTGTAAAATAAAACCTAACCTAAGTTACAATTACACCTAACACTACACTATAATTAAATGAATTCCCTAAACTAAATACAATTGAATAGAATTAAATAAAATTATCTAAAGTACAAAAAAAACAAACACTAAATTACAGAAAATAATAAACAAATTACAAGATTTTTAAACTAATTACACCTAATCTAATCCCCCTAACAAAATAAAAAAGCCCCCCAAAATAGAAAAAAAAGCCTGTAAAAAAAAAATACAAACTCCCCCAACATTAAAGCCCACCACCCACACAACCAACCCTACTCTAAAACCCACCCAATCCCCCCTTAAAAAAACCTAACACTAACCCCTTGAAGCTCACCCTACCGCGAGAAGTCTTCACCCAACCACCCGAAGTCCTCAACGAAGCCGGCAGAAGTGGTCCTCCAGACGGGCAGAAGTCTTCATCCAGATGGCATCTTCTATCTTCATCCATCCGGCGCGGAGCGGCTCCATCTTCAAGACATCCGGCGCGGAGCATCCAGTTCCTTTAAGTGACATCATCCAAGATGGTGTCCCTTCAATTCCGATTGGCTGATAGAATTCTATCAGCCAATAAGAATTAAGGTAGGCTATTGTGTAACATTTATGCACCTAATAAGAAGGATATGGGATTCTGGACAAATCTCCTACAAACCTTAGCGCCATTTCAAGGCCAGGACATAATATTGGGGGGTGATTTTAATCTGGCCCCTAACCCGGTGTGTGATAGATATCGAATGCCAGGGCAGGTACAAAAGCCCACTCTTAAAAACAAAGGGAAATTCGAGGAGAGAATTTTTAGAAAATTCCAAGACGTGCTCCAATTAGTGGATATTTGGAGACTTCGTAATCCGGATAGTAAGGATTATACGTGTGCCGCTAGAGCAGCCCCAGTTCTCTCAAGGATTGACCTATTTTTAGTATCGAACTCCCTGGTCTCTAAGGTAGCTAAGGATAAAATACATAATGTACTAATTTCTGATCATGCACCAATAGAAATTTCTCTACAGGAAGGCTATCAGTATAGTAATAGGAACACACTAAGGTTTCCATATTATTTGTATACGTCTGAAAACTTTAAAAAAAATTTGACACAATCATGGAATGACTATTATACCGATAATGTGGCCCATCTTGAAAGCACGGGAGTTTTTTGGGGGGCAGCTAAAGCTGTATTGGCTGGCAATATATTGGCTTATGACGCTAATATACGAAAAAAGGCAGGGCTGAAACTTCAACAACTTCAGGAGAAAGTCATGGCCGATTATCAGGCCTATTGTAGAAATTCTACAGCTAGCACTAGAGAATTATATCACGCGAGTAAGGAAGAACTAGATGCTTATCTCAAACAGCAAGCAGTAAATACATTACGAAAAAGAGATAGCCTTTATTATAGATTTGGAAATAGATCAGGAAAACTCCTGGCCTCCCTTACCAAAAATCAGATCCTAGGAAAAAATATCGCCACCATTAGACATAAAAATGTTACATTTAAAACTCCAGAATCTATTGCTTCTGCTTTTGCAGAGTACTACACGGAGTTGTATGCTAGGCAGGGGGTCTCACCAGTTCCCTCTCTCCAAGACTTTTGGGCTTCGATAACATTACCTCAAATTACCCAGGAGCAATTAGAAATTTTAAATAAACCTATTTTGAAGGAAGAAATTGAAAAAACGATCAAAACACTAGCGAATAGTAAAGCGGCGGGACCGGATGGACTTCCCATTGAATATTATAAATTATTGAAGGATCAGATATCGGCGGTCCTTGCTAGATTGTATCAAGATCTTTCAATTGAAGGGAATCATCCAGAACAAAACTTTACTAACGCATTTATATCTCTAATCCCAAAGGCAGGGAAGGATCAGGTATTACCAGGGTCTTATAGACCTATATCATTACTGAACTCCGATTATAAAATATTTATGAAGGTACTGGCGGAGCGGTTAAAGATGATATTGCCTACCCTGGTACACACGGACCAAACCGGTTTTATGAAGGGTAGGACCTCAGTGACAAATCTAAGGAGAGTACTACATGCAATCTCACATTTTTGGTTACGCCCAAGAGAGGGAGGGAATGGGGCCCTGTCGGAGGCCTTCCTGCTGTCTCTGGACGCAGAGAAGGCCTTCGACAGGGTCGAGTGGGACTACCTATTCTCTGCACTGCAGAATTATGGAATAGTAGGCAATTTTCTAGCATCGATTCGCAATGTTTATCATAATCCGATGGCTCATATCTTTGTGAATGGGGTCTTTTCCCCCACAGTATATCTTCAAAGAGGAACAAGGCAGGGATGCCCGCTCTCGCCTCTTCTTTTCAATCTGGCTTTAGAACCCCTGGCTATAAAACTGCGAGCTAGTTTCCCGGGGATGAACATTAAGGGAGAAGTTGTTCACCTGGCATTATATGCAGACGATATGCTGTTATTTGTTGAAAACCCAAACTTGCATATCTCTAAAATATTACAATTAATATCAGAATTCGGGTCTTACTCGGGTTACAAAATTAATACGGGTAAGTCAGAGATTTTATGGTTGCATAAAATCAAAAAGAATAAGTTTCATTATCCTTTTAAGGAAGTTGAATCCTCTTTTACGTATCTAGGTATAAAAATACCAAGTAACCCTAATCTAATATATGAATTAAACATTATGGAGCAATGTTCGGAAGTCATCTCGCTCCTAGTACATTGGAAAAATCTTCCCCTTACACTAGCAGGAAGGATAGCACTGATAAAAATGGTGGTGCTTCCTAAAATCTTATACCCTTTACTAATGCTTCCCTGTCTCATAACCAAAAGTGATTTAAAGAGGCTAAATCGAGCAATAGGAATGTTCCTTTGGAAAGGAAAGAAGTCTCGAATTGCTCTTTGGAAATTATATGCCAGTTATGCTAAGGGGGGCTTTGGACTACCTAATTTTAAATTTTATAACTGGGCTGCTCTGGCACGAATAGTATTAGATTGGCAATTAAACACATATCATTTTGGGGAAGAGACCCTGGAAAAAGCAGTACTGGGAGAATGGAACCTCTCGGTTTTACCCTTTATCTCTTATAAAGATATCCCAAAACAAATCTAATCGCATATACTTTATGGGGATGCTCTCCGAGCCTGGCATTCAATTCAAAAATTTGTAAAGGGGCCTGTGATATCGCCAAGATCAATCCCGTTTTTAAATAATATTTATTTCCCAGCAGGAATAGATACTGGGGCGTTTAGACTATGGGAGGCGAAAGGGTTAAAAACCCTAGGAGATATGGTGGATCCTTTAAGTAAAAATATATATTCGTTTCAGATGTTACAAAACAAGTTTGATATCCCAAATACGCAATTTTTTGCCTTTCTGCAAGCCCGTCACTATGTATCAAGTATGATAGAGGGAAACACCCTATTTTGGGATACTGCCTTTTTTGACCTTCCCCAAAAGAAATTCTTAAATGGCTCATTCTCGTTATCAGGGATATATCAAGCAATGAACAATAGGGAAGAACTGAGAGTAATGGATAATATATTGAGTAGATGGGGAATGGATATTAGGGAGAATCTTGGACAAACCTGGATCATGGACAGCATGCAAATAGCGAGGAGAGCAACACTGTCTGTGGTTCTTAGAGAATCACAGGCAAGAATGCTACATCGGGATTACATAACGCCGCGTAGACTATCAAAATGGAACCCAAATAGTATAAATGTTTGTATAAAATGTGGCTGGAGAAATGCAAATTTTATGCATCATTTCTTAAGCTGTCCCAAGATATACCCCTTTTGGCAAAAAGTCCGATATTGGATCAAACAAAAGTTCAAAATCGATATTGAATTAGGAATCCCTCAAATATGTTTTTTAAGATGGGATAGAGCAAAAACTGAAAACCAACTGTTATTAACAATGATCATCCTACAGGCTCGTAAATGTATTTTGGACCTTTGGACAGTTAAGAATACCCCTACCATTCCGCAATTAAAAAATAGATTAATAAAACAACTATTTGTTGAACAACAAGATGTTAAATCGGATGTTTTAAATAGGCTAGAGGGCTTCCTGGGGAAATGGAAACCATACATTATAACCCTGGAAATCTCAGTACAAAACCAAGTTATAAAGCCCTTTGCTCAGACTGAAATAATATTGGCTTCGAGATTGAGGGGAGAATGGGAAAGATTAGAAGATCTTTAACACTTGGTGATGGATGCACAACTTCATGCAGATATGGTGAATGGGGTCTTAGGGTTCTGGTTTTTTTTTTTGTTTTTTTTTTTTTTCCTCTCCTCCCCTTTTTCTTTTCTTCCTTTTCCTTATGTTTTGTTGTTAAGTTCAGACCTGTAGAATGAAATAAATAGTGAGAAGATAAGATAGCCCGACTAAAAAATACATAGTCAGAATAAAGATGGTAACATTTGACCAGAACGAAATTGCAATATAATACCGAGTAAGACAATGAAAATTATTAATGGTTGATTAAATTATATGGATAAGTTAACGTTTATGATAATAACATCTACTAGATAGCTTTTTGGATGTTCAGCAAGAATTGTTTCTTTTTATGCCTCTGTAATTGTTTATTATTAATGAATAAAAAAAATATTAAAAAAAAAAAAAAAAAAAAAAAGAATTAAGGTAGGAAAAATCCTATTGGCTGATGCAATCAGCCAATAGGATTGAGCTTGCATTCTATTGGCTGATTGGAGCAGCCAATAGAATGCAAGCTCAATTCTATTGGCTGATTGGATCAGCCAATGGGATTGAACTTCAAGTGCATATTTATTAACCCCTAATTTTGCACCCCCAATGTCGCTGCAACCTACCTACACTTATTAACCCCTAATCTGCCGCCCCCAACGTTGTCGCCACAAAAATAAATTTATTAACCCCTAAACCTAAGTCTAACCCTAACCCTAACACTCCCTAACTTAAATATAATTTAAATAAATCTAAATAAATATTCTTAGCATTAAATAAATTATTCCTATACTTACCTGTAAAATAAACCCGAAGCTAGCTACAATATAACTAATAGTTACATTGTAGCTATCTTAGGATTTATTTTTATTTCACAGGCAAGTTTGTATTTATTTTAACTAGGTACAATAGTTATTAAATAGTTATTAACTATTTAATAACTTCCTAGTTAAAATAAATACAAATAAGCCCCCATACTTTCTCTTTTTTGTGTAATTTAATGATTCAGATAGAGCATGCAATTTTAAGCAACTTTCTAATTTACTCCTATTATCATTTTTTCTTAGTTCTCTTAGTATCTTTATTTGAAAAATCAGGAATGTAAGCTAATGGCCCAGCCCATCTTTGGTTCAGCACCTAGATAGCACTTGCTGATTGGTGGCTAAATGTAGAAACCAATCATTAAGAGCTATCCAGGTTTCTGAACCAAAAATGGGCCTATGCTTACATTTCATCTTATTCAAATAAAAATACCAAGCAAATGAAAAAAAACTGATAATATGAGTAAATTAGAAAGTTGCATAAAACTGCATGCTCTATCTGAACCATGAATGAAACAAAATTGGGTTTAGTATCCCTTTAATAGAAGGGTCAGCATGGCTCCTAATGTACAGTGACATAGACCTCCTCCACATATAGCGTGGCTCAGACCGTGCTGCAACATACAGCTCCTGTAAGTATAGTGCGGCTATGGGCTTGCTAAAGGATCTGACACCTTTTCATCCATAATATGATGAGAAAAGATGGATTTTCACTGGCATTCTGCTCATAACGCAGTGATCCTCACTAAGGGCCTGATGATAAAAACCTCTCCTCTCAGACAAGATGATATAAAATGATCATCTAGCACTGCGAGGTTGCTAGTGAAATTCTAAAAAGATTTTGCTATACTATCCTGCATTTCTGGATGTGAAGGAGAGACAAGACCAATGCAACATAGCACTGCATAACATGAAAGCTCTGCTGCAATTACACTTTCGCCTAGATTTAGAGTTTGGCGTTAGCCGTCAAAAGCAGCGTTAAGGGGTCCTAATGCTGCTTTTTAACGCCCGCTGGTATTTAGAGTCAGTCAGGAAAGGGTCTACCGCTCACTTTCTTTCTGCGACTCGAGGCTACCGCAGATCCCCTTACGTCAATTGCGTATCCTATCCTATCTATGGGATTTGCCTAACGCTGGTATTACGAGTCTTGTAAGAAGTGAGTGGTAGAGCCTCTACCGACAAGACTCCTACCGTCAAAAAAAGTCAGTAGTTAAGAGCTTTATGGGCTAACGCGGGAACATAAAGCGCTTAACTACTGTGCTATAAAGTACACTAACACCCATAAACTACCTATGAACCCCTAAATCGAGGCCCCCCCACATCGCAAACCCTATAATAAAAAAATGTAACCCCTAATCTGCCGCTCCGTACACCCCCGCAACCTACATTATAGCTATGAACCCCTATCAGCCAATAGAATGCGAGGTCAATCCGATTGATTGAACTTTAATCTGATTGGCTGATTCAATCAGCCAATCAGATTTTTCTTACCTTAATTCCGATTGGCTGATAGAATCCTATCAGCCAATCGGAATTCGAGGGACGCCATCTTGGATGACGTCCCTTAAAGGAACCGTCATTCATCGTTAGTCCGTCGGTTGAAGAGGATAGCTCCGCGTCGGCTGTATGGAAGATGGCTCCGCTCCGGATGGATGAAGATAGAAGACCCCGCTTGGATGAAGACTTCTACTGGATGGAGGACCTCTTCTTGCCCCACTTGGATGAAGACTTCTACCGGATGGAGGACCTCTTCTTGCCCCACTTGGATGAAGACTTCTACCGGATGGAGGACCTCTTCTTGCTCCGCTTGGATGAAGAATTAGGCTCGGCTGAGTGAAGACGACTCAAGGTAGGGAGATCTTCAGGGGGTTAGTGTTAGGTTTATTTAAGGGGGGTTTGGGTGAGTTAGAGTAGGGGTGTGTGGGTGGTGGGTTTTAATGTTGGGGGGGTTGTATTTTTATTTACAGGTAAAAGAGCTGATTACTTTGGGGCAATGTCCCGCAAAAAGCCCTTTTAAGGGCTGGTAAAAGAGCTGATTACTTTGTAATTTAGAATAGGGTAGGGCATTTTATTATTTTGGGGGGCTTTTTTATTTTATTAGGGGGCTTAGATTAGGTATAATTAGTTTAAACTTCTTGTAAAAAAAGATTATTTTCTGTAATTTAGTGGGTTTTTCTTTTTGTATTATAGATTAGTTTATTTAATTGTATTTTAGTTTAGCTAATTTTAGTTAATTTATTTAATTAATTAATTTATTGATAGTGTAGTGTTAGGTGTATTTGTAACTTAGGTTAGGATTTATTTTACAGGTAATTTTGTAATTATTTTAACTAGGCAGCTATTAAATAGTTATTAACTATTTAATAGCTATTGTACCTAGTTAAAATAAATACAAAGTTGCCTGTAAAATAAATATAAATCCTAAAATAGCTACAATGTAACTATTAGTTATATTGTAGCTATATTAGGGTTTATTTTATAGGTAAGTATTTAGTTTTAAATATGAATAATTTATTTAATTATAGTAAATTTATTTAGATTAATTTAAATTATATTTAACTTAGGGGGGTGTTAGGGTTAGGGTTAGACTTAAACTAGGTTTAGGGGTTAATAACTTTATTATAGTAGCGGCGACGTTGCGGGCGGGAGATTAGGGGTTAATAATTGTAGGTAGGTGGGGGCGATGTTAGGGAGGGCAGATTAGGGGTTAATAAAATTTATTATAGTGTTTGCGAGGCGGGAGTGCGGCGGTTTAGGGGTTAATACATTTATTATAGTGGCGGCGAGGTCCGGTCGGCAGATTAGGGGTTAATAAGTGTAGGTAGGTGGCGGCGACGTTGGGGGGGGCAGATTAGGGGGTAATAAATATAATATAGGTGTCGGCGATGTTAGGGGCAGTGGATTAGGGGTTCATAGCTATAATGTAGGTTGCGGCGACGTTGGGGGGGGCAGATTAGGGGTTAATAATATAATGTAGGTGTCAGCGATAGCGGGGGCGGCAGATTAGGGGTTAATAAGTGTAAGGTTAGGGGTGTTTAGATTCGGGGTTCATGTTAGGGTGTTAGGTGTAGACATAAAAAGTATTTCCCCGTAGGAAACAATGGGGCTGCGTTAGGAGCTGAACGCTGTTTTTTTGCAGGTGTTAGGTTTTATTCAAGCCAGCTCAGCCCCATTGTTTCCTATGGGGATATCGTGCACGAGCACGTTTTTCCATCTTACCGCTACCGTAGGCAATGCTGGTATTGAGGGTTGAAGTGGAGCTAAATTATGCTCAACGCTCCCTTTTCTGAGGCTGACGCAGCCATGCAGACAACTCTAAATACCAGCATTGTCTTAAGGGTGCGCTGGAAAAAAAAGGAGCGTTAGCATCGCGGGTCTTTACCAACAAAACTCTAAATCTAGGCGTTTGTGTTTTGTATTTTATATTACTTTAGACTTCATATTAAGTTGTATTACAATTAAACTTTGCACTTTCTATTTTGCATTTTATTTTATTTTGTTTAAAGCAGTGTATTTCGGATTGTGATTTAAAGAGACACTGAACCCAAATCTCTTCTTTCGTGACATGATTCAGATAGAGCTTGCAATTTTAAGCAACTTTCTAATTTACTCCTATTATCAATTTTTCTTCGTTCTCTTGCTATCTTTATTTAAAAAAGAAGGCATCTAAGCTTTTTTTATTAGTTCAGACCTCTGGACAGCACTTTTTTTATTGGTGGATGAATTTATCCACCAATCAGCAAGAACAACCCAGGTTGTTCACCAAAAAGGGGCCGGCATCTAAACTTACATTCTTGTATTTCAAATAAAGATACCAAGAGAATCAAGAAAATTTGATAATAGGAGTAAATTAGAAAGTTGCTTAAAATTGCATGCTCTATCTGAATCACAAAAGAAAAAAATTGGGTTCAGTGTCCCTTTAAGAAATTCTGATTATGCTTTCACAGTTTCTGTGTAACTTTAACAAATTAGGCTCATACATTTTATATTTATGTGTACTTTTTACAAATAACATTGCACTTAGTTATCTTATTTTTAAAATAAATAAAACTCAAAAACTGACAGGGTGCAGAGCCGAGTAACGATCAAAGATGGCTGTATAATACGGAGCTCCGAAGTCAGGAGTAATCAAATGCTCCTTTTATAGCGCTACACAATCATTTCACACAACAACTGGATTGCAAATGACCGCAGAACAGTAGCGGAACAGTAAAACACAAACCAGAAGCCTCTAAACTTGGCGGCGAGCAAGCATTAACATGCGGCACAGATGAGGCCTTCACACGCTGTAGAAGACCACATGGCGGTTCACACCACAATCGGTGAGTTTATGGCCAAATGTTTCAGACAGCAAACCATTGCTCGTCATAAATCAATGTCTAACTCGTTATTTACAGAAGCCATGTATAAAGGGCAAATTAATACTGAAGCTAATCCCTAAAATCAAACAGCAGTAAAGTTTAATCACAGAGACCAAGTCCAATATCTACATATGGAACATTGTCATTATCTATATGAATACTTGAGTCCTGCTGCCTTTCTTTTGCTGACCTAGTAGCACTTAATATGTTCCCCTCCTTTTTATTTAATCTACAATATCTCTATTCAGAACTGACTTAATATTCTGCTATAAGAAGAAATACAATTTGCTGCACAAACTAACATGAGTCCTACCTAGAGAATACACATTTTGTTGTGGATGAACAAATTATATATATATATATATATATATATATATATATATATATATATATATATATATATATATATATATATATATATATATATATATGCACAGCTAATCTATTAAGCACCCACAAGAGGCCACTCTATTCCCTCTTTCTGTGCTATCAACTAATACAAAGAGACTATTTTTCTAAGCTACATCACACAACGGATGCAATTTGCTATAAACTATAACTCGTGATCTATCTAGTGTACTTATATATTTTTGTGGCCAGACCTAGTTTCTCTCTCATCCCCTCTACATGCAATTTTCTGCTCTTTAATTAAGCTATATTGCTGAATATCTACTAGAGAACATTCCACTCCCTCCCTTTATACTATCAACTGCTGCAAAGAGTTTTGTTTAATCTCTCTTAACTTTACTACTCCAGAGCTGGGCTATTTGTATATCCATTATTAAAGAAAAATACTCATTCCAAGCTTTCTGCACTCCAAGTCACTACTGCAGTATCGGCGCCAAGAAACAATCCACGCAGAATAAACTTTTAAAGCCACCGTCCTCACAATCTCCTAGTACAAACACATTTTTTTGAACCACTTTCTCTACTGTGACATCAGATGGCCTGATGGATGATACCCCATCCCCTACTAAAGCCGATTTACAGACCGTGCCATCCAAAGCAGACATGGAAGAAATTATTTCCAGAGTAGTACAAGGCCTCAAGGAGGAGTTTGCCAAGCTTAAACAAGATATTAATGAGCTGGGCTTTTGAGTAGAAACACTTAAAGCTGAGAAAGAATCTTTCACCTAGGACATCGACTCAACTGTTGCCTTAGTTGAAAAGCAGGACAAACTTACAGTATCTCACAAAAGTGAGTACACCCCTCACATTTTTGTAAATATTTAATTATATATTTTCATGTGACAACACTGAAGAAATTACACTTTGCTACAATGTAAAGTAGTGGGTGTACAGCCTGTTTAAAAGTGTATATTTGCTGTCCCCTCAAAATAACTCAACACACAACCATGAATGTCTAAACCATTGGCAACAAAAGTGAGTACACCTCTAAGTGGAAATGTCCAAATTGGGCCCAAGTAGCCATTTTCCCTCCCCAGTGTCATGTGACTCGTTAGTGTTACAAGGTCTCAGGTGTGAATGGGGAGCAGATGCGTTAAATTTGGTGTTATCGCTCTCACACTCTCTCATGCTGGTCACTGTAAGTTCAGCATGGCACCTCATGGCAAAGAACTCTCTGAGAATCTGAATCGTGTTGCTGTACATAAAGATGGCCTAGGCTATAAAAAGATTGCCAAGACCCCGAAACTGAGCTGCAGCACGGTGGGCAAGACCATACAGCGGTTTTACAGGACAGGTTCCACTCAGAACAGGCCTTGCCATGGTCGACCAAAGAAGTTGAGTTCACGTGCTCAGCATCATATCCAGAGGTTGTCTTTGGGAAATAGACGTATGAGTGCTGCCAGCATTGCTGCAGAGGTTGAAGGGGCGTGGGGGGTCAGACTGTCAGTGCTCAGACCATATGCCGCACACTGCATCAAATTTTTCTGCATGGCTGTCATCCCAGAAGGAAGCCTCTTCTAAATATAATGCACGAGAAAGCCCCCAAACAGTTTGCTGAAGACAAGCAGACTAAGGACATGGATTACTGGAACCATGTCCTGTGGTCCGATGAGACCAAGATAACCATATTTGGTTCAGATGGTGTCAAGCATGTGTGGCAGCAACCAGATGAGGAGTACAAAGACAAGTGTGTTTTGCCTACAGTCAAGCATGGTGGTGGGAGTGTCAGGGTCTGGGCCTGCATGAGTGCTGCCGGCACTGGGGATCTACAGTTCATTGAGGGAACTATGAATGCCAACATGTACAGTGACATACTCCCTTCGGAGACTGGGATGCAGGGCAGTATTCCAACATGATAAAAACCCCAAACACACCTCCAAGACGACCACTGCCTTGCTAAAGAAGCTGAGGGTAAAGGTGATGGACTGGCCAAGCATGACTCCAGACCTAAACTCTATTAAGCATCTGTGGGGCATCCATAAACTGAAGGTGAGGGAGCACAAGGTCTCAAACATCCACCAGCTCTGTGATGTCATCATGGAGGAGTGGAAGAGGACTCCAGTGGCAACCTGTGAAGCTTTGGTGAATTCCATGCCCAAGAGGGTTAAGACAGTGCTGGAAAATAATGGTGGCGACACAAAATATTGACACTTTGGGCCCAGTTTGGATATTTCCACTTAGGGGTGTACTCACTTTTGTTGCCAACGGTTCAGACATTAATGGCTGTGTGTTGAGTTAATTTGGGGGGACAGCAATTTACACTGTTATACAGGCTGTACACTCACTACTTTAAATTGTAGCAAAGTGTCATTTCTTCAGTGTTGTCACATGAAAAGATATAATAAAATATTTACAAAAATGTGAGGGGTGTACTTACTTTTGTGGGATACTGTATATCAGAATTAATATATATATATATATATATATATATATATATATATATATATATATGCGCACAAAATTAGGATACTAAGGGTATTTGAGAGTTTAAGAGTGTTTTCACATGGAGCTTAGGAATAAGGCGCCAGTATCAGAAATAGAGCTTAAATGTGTAAGAAGCAGTAAATTAGAGCAGCTAGACATAATATTATAAAGGCATTGCACTAACATACAAAAATTATCAATATCTAAAATACCAATGTTTCTTTATGTCAAAAACTGAACCAGAATGATGAATATAGCCAATAACTTAGGTCAGAAAGTTTACCTTCAACTATAGAGTGAGTAGATAGCGACCACATAATATACATAGGGCAATACAAACTGCATCGTTTTAATTAATGATATCTGAAGGTTCATAGGAACCAATGCTGGCAGGAGGTCTTCATCATGATTCCGAGTAGGATCAGTCACATAACCAAGTCACAGACTAGATACCATTATAAAACAAAGATAGAAAAATAAAGTAACGCTGGGATGGAACACTATGCTATATCAACTAAAGTAAATCTAATCTGGTCTCAGACTATACAGCTTATGTATAAGTAAATAAAATAAAGTAAGACACACAACATCTTTGTTCCAATTTCACACCACGCTTCAGGAGCTTATTATAAAACATGAAACGGTGTGAATTGGAATTAGTGTTTCTATTCAGAGTCAAGTTACCCCACTCCAGTCCTGAGGGAAGCGTGGCTGCCCTGGAGATCCCTTGAGCCATTTGGGTACAGTGGTTGTAGTTTGTCGCTATAGTAATAGTATAAGCAGATAACGTTGGAACCTGTATAGCTGGGTATAAGAGGCATCATGAGACATATTAAACAAAAGTAAAGCGTTACACTGAATATATATTATAAACGTGAGGAAGGCAGTCTAGGTCTCGTGCATCGTTCTGAAGATGTGTCAGAACAATGAGGATATAGTCTTTATATGAGATTAACCGATGCCTATCCGAAAGTAACGCAGAGCATATGCAGAGGACCATTTACAGGCGTAGGAGCCACTGCCAAGATGCGACCTGTAAAAATGTATACCTAGTCCGGTTGCAAACTGCATATCTGTGTCCAAGAAACACCCAAGTTGCTCTCCACTATGTCTCTGCATCGTCATCTTGCTGCACAGCATGTTTCTGAGGGGTCTATAATGGGTGGCAAACAGAGGTTGAGGTGAGGAGTGGTAGGAGTGTGGTCGGCACCTCAAGTATCCTGTAGCAGTGAGGGGCGCTGTTAGTGAGATGTAATCCGTCTCCTCAGATCTATCGCCTGTATCTGACATATGTCTATCTTCTCCTTCCCCACACCGGGTACCGACCGCTTCTCCTATGGCAGGGGCATAGAGTATCAAACCAAAGCTGATTGGGGTGCTTCTCAGTGTAGAGGTAGTAGGTTTGTCTCCTCTCGTGGGCAGTGCAGCTTGCGCAGTCCCCTTTGAGCCAAAATCTTTGGTGGATATCTCCGGAGTTAAGATGGCCGGCTCCACGTGTTCCTCTCTTAAGATAGACCCCAAGCTATCAAAGTGCCTGTCCATCTTTTGGCCTAGTTCCAATAGCATCTGATACATGGTGAAGCTGGTTTCCTCCATGTCTGTAGTATATGTATATCTAGAGTGTCAGCAGTATGCTAGAAGTTGTCATGAGCTGGGGATGAGCGATGTAGAAAAGCTGCTAGGCCGTCGCTGAGTGCTTTGAACCGGACTGGGTCTCTGGGGTTATTCATGCGGCAAATTCAGATTTTATGTGTATATCAGCTTCATAAGTAGAGTTGCTTAATCTCTGTGTAGTGGATGAAGCTGATTAATGAATATATTCAAGTTAAATCTTAGATATCTCCCAGAGCTCCAATATATGCGGCCATTCTTGTTCCCTGCTCAGACACGCCCCTCATTATTTGAGATGTTTAATATAAGTCTGTCATCCAATGTATTGTTATTTTATTGGTTTTTAATAGGCTACTATTATTCTCACTGATTGCACCACGGAATTATTTAATATTAATGTATACATATTGGTCAGTCCTTTATTATTTCTATTATTCTACCTTCTGTAAATTTTCCGTAAATGGTTAAGGGTCCAAAAGTGGGCCAATAGAATACAAAGAGAAGGTAACTTTTAAAGAAAAATCTGGAGGTTTTACATAATACTCTATGTAATATTTTTGACTGTCCTAAAACAAGTTCTCATGTTTACTTGACAATTTTTGTACAACATGTTTATCATTGTCCATTTTCTTTACTGTGCATGTTCTAGAACCTCAAAAAAAAAAAAACTTGAAAGTTGGATACCTACAAAAGATAGAAGCAAAATTTTTAATCAGAATCCCCTAATTTCTGGGGCTTTAAAAACATGGGACACCCTGATCCATTCATTTCCCAACCACTTTTCTGCCCCTTCTCCCATCATGCCTCCCTTATTAGGTAACGAGAGCTTTGTATTCCCACATATTACAATTGGACTGCAAATGGGCGAAGAAACTACTTTTATACCTATTTGTAGAGTTTTTGATGGCTACTCCTTTAAAACATATGTTACATTAAAAGAGGAATTCCCACACATTGTCAAAACATGTCTCTCTTATTTCCAATTGTGTCACTTTATTTCCACACATCCCCATAAAATTCAGCTGTCTAGATAACTAACAACATTCAAAACATTATGTCATAAACATGTCATCTCCTAAGGGACAATAGCATTTTTTTACATAAACTTATACTTGATTTATCTTCTCAATCCATCCTTTCATATACCAAATCATGGAACAGAGACCTTAAAACTGAAATCACTACTGAGCAATGGAAAAAAAATCTTTATATCCACCAAGAGATCCTCCCTTTCTGTATGAGCTTTACAAATTAACTATAAATTATTACTAAGGTGGTACACCAACACATCCTAAAACTATTTACCCCTCAGTTCCAGATATATGCTGGAGAGGATGTGGTGAGGAGGGCACACTCTGTCACATTTGGTGGGAATGCAAGGTAATGAGTCCATAATGGTCTCAAATAGTCAACCACATGCTTTAAACTGCACAATAGCTCTATCCCCAATAACCTTTTTGCTTAATTTCCCCTCGCACATTCCTTGTAAATCAGTGACGTGCGGTGACGCCAGAGGCTGGTGAGGCAATGGCTAGGATATGCCTTCATTCTTTAGATATCCTTTGTTGAAGAAATAGCAATGCACATGGGTGAGCCAATCACATGAGGTATCTATGTGCAGCCACCAATCAGCAGCTACTGAGCATATTTAGATATGATTTTCAATAAAGGATATCAAAAGAATGAAGAAAATTAGATATTAGATGTAAATTGGAACGTTATTTAAAATTGCATGCTCTTTCTAAATCATGAAAGAAAACATATCGGGTTTCATGTCCCTTTAAATGGTGTCTTGGAAAACTGGTCAACTTAGTAAACATCTGATTGTAGTCGAAAGGATTGTATAACAGAAACTCTTGCCAGATAACAAAATGCTTGCTCTGATTATGAGATCTAGAAATCCAGGCCCATTAAAATATGTTTAAAACATACTTTTTACTTTAATACTAATAGTATACAATCAATTTTAAATATCTGAAACAGAACAGCACATATGAATGGGAGCATTAATACATTATTATTTAATGTCTACATCAGGGTTGTCCAACATACATCTAAGGAATCGCTGGTTTCAATGAAATAGTATAGCTACAGGAGCGATGGAGAATATTTGCTATAACTCATTCTAAACTGCTTGCTTTCATTTTACATTACCATGCTTTTTTTCTAGCTTACTCTGGTCAAAAAACAACTCATCCATACAAACAGCATAATAGTAAGATAATGTGAGAAACATAGCAGAGCTACAGAGAGTTCAGAAGTCAGCAAGAGAGTGAGACTATATACTAGTATGCAGTACAGAGGTTATATACTAGTTTGCAGTACAGAGGTTATAACCTAGTGTGCAGTACAGAGGCAAGCTGCTAAGGTAACATTAATAAGTCAGTAAGAGAGTGAGACTATATACTAGTGTGCAGTACAGAGGCAAGCTGCTAAGGTAACATTAATAAGTCAGTAAGAGAGTGAGACTATATACTAGTGTGCAGTACAGAGGTTATATACTAGTGTGCAATACAGAGGTTATATACTAGTGTGCAGTACAGAGGTTATATACTAGTGTGCAGTACAGAGGTTATAAACTAGTGTGCAGTACAGAGGTTATAAACTAGTGTGCAGTACAGAGGCAAGCTGCTTAGGTAGTGGATGTAAAGTTTGAGTAAACAAAATACAAAAATGATCCTTATACTGCTGTAAAAGAGTAAAAAAAAACACTAAACAACATTCATTAAATTATAATTTTCACTAACAGAATCCCTTTCAGCAAAATCTAAGGTTGCAGCACTTACTTCAATAAAATGTGGCTAAAACACTGCTCACTGCATCTCTTCCTGTTAAGGAAGTGACAGTGGGACATTCCACTGCACTTGGAGGGGAAGTACAGAACTCTCTTTTTCATTGAAACAAAGCTGGCAGCTGCACAGGGCAGCAACAAAATAAATGAAAGTAGTTTTTTTCCGTTTTTGTTTTGTTTTATATGATTTAACATCCAGCCCCAATCCTAAATTCCCCTAATTGATGCCTCTCACTGGATTGGGTCAACCCAAAAGAGGCCTGCCTCAAATAAGAACTTATGGGCTATGCAATGATCTTAACCACTTTCATCCAGTAGGTGGTGCAGCATGTTGTGTAATGGAGGGCAGCAGCCGGCAGACCTGCTTGTGCCTCTCCATTGCACAACATGTAGCTGTGGGAAAAAAATGCTGGGGGAAAATAAAATTGCAATATTTCTTTTAATTTTTTTTTAAAGCCAATAAAAAATATATATTTTTGCCCATATGAGAGGTGAAGCCCTGCCTCACCTGCCTCTAGTGACGTCACTGCTGTAAATATAAACTGACAATGTTTAAAGTAATGCAGGGCAAAACATCTTATTCCATAATATTGGAAAGAAACTCCAACCTATTTGGTATGGAAACACTTTGGGACAAGATTACAAGTCCCGTGGTATGTCTTTCCTGTGCGCAATATGGTCTTTTCGCAATCAATTTTCATTGCCCTGATATTACTTGAAAAGAGTCTTGAAAAATCTGCACGCACAATCGCATTTTACTCAACAATCCTTTTTGCGCTCAAAAAACTGTAGTTAACAGTTTTCCGCAACAAAAAACTTCAAAACAACTTTAGAAAGTACAGTTACACTCAAATTAGCACTGGCTAATAAAAATTATTTAAAAATATATTGCACACAAAAGTTATAAGGGCGCAAAGATAGGAGATCTTGGGTGTTAGAAAAAAAAGCTGACAAACTGTTTTACATATACATTGCTAAAGATGTAATTGTATATTTATATATATATATATATATATATATATATATATATATATATATATATATACACTGTGTGCAGAATTATTAGGCAAATGAGTATTTTGACCACATCATCCTCTTTATGCATGTTGTCTTACTCCAAGCTGTATAGGCTCGAAAGCCTACTACCAATTAAGCATATTAGGTGATGTGCATCTCTGTAATGAGAAGGGGTGTGGTCTAATGACATCAACACCCTATATCAGGTGTGCATAATTATTAGGCAACTTCCTTTCCTTTGGCAAAATGGGTCAAAAGAAGGACTTGACAGGCTCAAAAAAGTCAAAAATAGTGAGATATCTTGCAGAGGGATGCAGCACTCTTAAAATTGCAAAGCTTCTGAAGTGTGATCATCGAACAATCAAGCGTTTCATTCAAAATAGTCAACAGGGTCGCAAGAAGCGTGTGGAAAAACCAAGGCGCAAAATAACTGCCCATGAACTGAGAAAAGTCAAGCGTGCAGCTGCCAAGATGCCACTTGCCACCAGTTTGGCCATATTTCAGAGCTGCAACATCATTGGAGTGCCCAAAAGCACAAGGTGTGCAATACTCAGAGACATGGCCAAGGTAAGAAAGGCTGAAAGACGACCACCACTGAACAAGAAACACAAGCTGAAACGTCAAGACTGGGCCAAGAAATATCTCAAGACTGATTTTTCTAAGGTTTTATGGACTGATGAAATGAGAGTGAGTCTTGATGGGCCAGATGGATGGGCCCGTGGCTGGATTGGTAAAGGGCAGAGAGCTCCAGTCCGACTCAGACGCCAGCAAGGTGGAGGTGGAGTACTGGTTTGGGCTGGTATCATCAAAGATGAGCTTGTGGGGCCTTTTCGGGTTGAGGATGGAGTCAAGCTCAACTCCCAGTCCTACTGCCAGTTTCTGGAAGACACCTTCTTCAAGCAGTGGTACAGGAAGAAGTCTGCATCCTTCAAGAAAAACATGATTTTCATGCAGGACAATGCTCCATCACACGCGTCCAAGTACTCCACAGCGTGGCTGGCAAGAAAGGGTATAAAAGAAGAAAATCTAATGACATGGCCTCCTTGTTCACCTGATCTGAACCCCATTGAGAACCTGTGGTCCCTCATCAAATGTGAGATTTACAAGGAGGGAAAACAGTACACCTCTCTGAACAGTGTCTGGGAGGCTGTGGTTGCTGCTGCACGCAATGTTGATGGTGAACAGATCAAAACACTGACAGAATCCATGGATGGCAGGCTTTTGAGTGTCCTTGCAAAGAAAGGTGGCTATATTGGTCACTGATTTGTTTTTGTTTTGTTTTTGAATGTCAGAAATGTATATTTGTGAATGTTGAGATGTTATATTGATTTCACTGGTAAAAATAAATAATTGAAATGGGTATATATTTGTTTTTTGTTAAGTTGCCTAATAATTATGCACAGTAATAGTCACCTGCACACACAGATAGCCCCCTAAAATAGCTAAAACTAAAAACAAACTAAAAACTACTTCCAAAAATATTCAGCTTTGATATTAATGAGTTTTTTGGGTTCATTGAGAACATGGTTGTTGTTCAATAATAAAATTAATCCTCAAAAATACAACTTGCCTAATAATTCTGCACTCCCTGTATATATATATATATATATATGTCTATATATGTGTACATAATATTATATGTATTTATATGTTTATATATGTATTGACAGACATACAGTGGATATAAAAAGTCCATACACCCCTGTTAAAATGTCAGGTTTCTGTGATGTAAAAAAAAAAAAAATTAGACAAAGATAAATCATTTCAGAACTTTTTCCACCTTTAATGTGACCTATAAACTGTACAACTCAATTGAAAAACAAACTGAAATCTTTTAGGTTAAGGGAAATAAAAATAAAAAAATAAAATATGGTTGTAGCTGTGTTCAGAATTAAACAATCGCATTCAAAATAATGTTTAATAGGAGTCAATACACACCTGTCATCATTTAAAGTGCCTCTGATTAACCCCAAATAAAGTTCAGCTGTTCTAGTAGGTCTTTCCTGACATTTTCTTAGTTGCATCCTACAGCAAAAGCCACGGTCCGCAGAGAGCTTCTAAAGCATCAGAGGGATCTCATTGTTAAAAGGTATCAGTCAGGAGAAGGGTACAAAAGAATTTCCAAGGCATTAGATATACCATAGAACACAATGAAGTCAGACAGTCATCATCAAGTGAAGAAAATATGGTGCAACAGTGATATTACCAAGAACTGGATGTCCCTCCAAAATTGATGAAAATACGAGAAGAAAACTGGTCTGGGAGGCTGCCAAGAGGCCTACATCAACATTAAAGGAGCTGCAGGAATATCTGGCAAGTACTGGCTGAGTGGTACATGTGACAACAATCGCCCGTATTCTTCATATGTCTGGACTATGGGGTAGAGTTGGAAGACGGAAGCCTTTTCTTACAAAAAAAAAACATCCAAGCTTGGCTAAATTTTGCAAAAACACATCTAAAGTTTCCCAAAAACATGTTGCAAAAGGTGTTCTGGTCTGATGAAACCAAAGTTGAAATTTTTGGCCATAATTCCAAAAGATATGTTTGGCGCAAAAACAACACTGCATATCACCAAAAGAACACAATACCCACAGTGAAGCATGGTGGTGTCAGCATCATGCTTTGGGGCTGTTTTTTTTTCTTCAGCTGAAACTGGGGCCTTAGTCAAGGTAGAGGGACTAATGAACAGTTCCAAATACCAGACAATATTGGCACAAAACCTTTAGGCTTCTGCTAGAAAGCTGAACATGAAGAGGAACTAAATCTTTCAGCGTGACAACGACCCAAAGCATACATCCAAATCAACAAAGGAATGGCTTCACCAGAAGAAGATTAAAGTTTTGGGATGACCCAGCCAGAGCCCAGACCTGAATCCAATTGAAAATCTATGGGGTGATCTGAAGAGGGCTGTGCACAGGAGATGCCCTTGCATTCTGACAGATATAGAATGTTTTTGCAAAGAAGAGTGGACAAATCTTGCCAAGTCAAGATGTGCCATGCTGAAAAACTCATACCCAAAAAGACTGAGTGCTGTAATAAAATCAAAAGGTGCTTAAATAAAGTATAAGTTCTTTAACTTAAGTTAAAGTGTGTGTTCACACTTATGCAACCATATTATTTTATTTTTTTATTTTTATTTCCCTTTGCCTAAAAGATTTCTGTTTGTTTTCAATTGAGTTGTACAGTTTATAGGTCACATTAAAGGTGGAAAAAGTTCTGAAATTATTTATCTTTGTCTCATTTTTTTACATCACAGAAACCTGACATTTTAACAGGGGTGTGTAGACTTTTTATATCCACTGTATATATATATAAAAACATAAATATATATGTAGACATACTGTATATAGACATATATAAATGTGCATTAGAGGTCTTTGCCATTAAGCAGATGAAAACATGATAAAACATATTTATGCAATATTCATATTTAATAAAGATTTTAACTATGTATTTACTGTAAAATATTTCACATTTGCTAATGCGAATATGCTATGTTGTATGCGCAATGCAGTTTTTTTTTGTTTTTTTTAAAGATTTTTTTCCTCCATTGACTTCTATGGGGAATGCAAAATTGCTATGGTATACAATATATGATATACAGACAGTTTGTAAGATGGTATAACAAAACAGACTGTAAGCAATGGTAGAACAAAATACTCCACTCACGGTACAACCGCTGCCGTCCCTCTGCCGTGGCGCAGGTTAAGGGGTTCTTTCTTTACAGATGAAGAGATAGGATCCTCACGACCCTTCAGTAGTGAAATTTCCCTGGTGCACTAGTAGTAGACAACTTCCATGATGTATATACACAAAGTTCAGGGGCGCGATCCGATATACGGCGCAGGTTTCGGAGCAAGCGTGGAAACCTGCGCCGCCCATAGTTTCAGCTCGCACATCGAGCTATCCCATATACGGCGCCAGCATTTGCTAAAGTGCCGTAAGTCTGACAAACTAGTGATGTCCAGAAATCAGCGTAAGTACAAATTTCTGGAGTCGCCAGTGACTTACGGCACTTTAGAAACTGCCGCCGCATAAAAAAAGTGACTAAAATATTAAATCTCCCATTACTGTCTAACACGCTCCCCAAACATAGCCTGACACGTATACCCCTCTATCCGCAATCCCCCCTCTCACTCCTAACAATAAATATATTAACCCCTAAACCGCCGCTCCTGGACTCCACCGCCAGCTACATTAACTATATTACCCCCTAATATGAGCCCCCTACACCGCCGCCAGCTACATTAACTATATTACCCCCTAATATGATCCCCCTACACTGCCGCCACCTAATTTAACTATATTAACCCCTAATGTGAGCCCCCTACCCCGCCGCCACCTGCATTATATGTACTACCCCCTAATCTGACCTCTTTACACCACCGCCACCTTTATTAAAATTATTAACACCTAATCTAACCCCCTACACCGCCGCCACCTATATTAAATGTATTAACCCCTAATCTAATCCCCCTACACCGCCGCCACCTATAATAAATGTATTACCCCCTAAAATACTAAAATGTCCCTACCCTAAACTAAATTACAAATAGCCCTGCAAAGGGCCTTTTGCGGGGCATTGCCCCAAAGTAACCAGCTCTATTACCAGCCCTTAAAAGGGCCTTTTGCAGGGCATTGCCCCAAAGTAACCAGCTCTATTACCAGCCCTTAAAAGGGCCTTTTGCGGGGCATTGTCCCAAAGTAATCAGCTCTTTTACCTGTAATCTGACCCCCCTACACCGCCGTCACCTATATTAAATATATTAACCCCTAATGTAATCCCCCTACACCGCCGCCACCTATATTAAATATATTAACCCCTAATCTAATCCCCCTACACCGCCGCCACCTATATTAAATATATTAACCCCTAATCTGACCCCCCTACACCGCCGCCACCAATATTAACTATATTAACCCTAATTATATTAGGGTTAAAATAGTTAATATAGTTATTATATTATATATATTAACTATATTAACCCTATCTAACCCTAACACCCCTAACTTAATTATTATTGCAATAAATCTAAATAATAATAATCTTATTAACTAAAATATTTAGGGTTTATATTTATTTTACAGGTAACTTGGTATTTATTTTAACTAGGTACAATAGATATTAAATAGTTAATAACTATTTAATAGCTACCTAGTTAAAATAATTACCAATTTACCTGTAAAATAAATCCTAACCTAAGTTACAAATACACCTACACTATCAATAAATTAATTAAAGGGACACTCAGGTTAAATTAAATTTTCATGATTAAGATACAGCATGTAATTTTAAACAACTTTCCAATTTACTTCCATTAAAAAAAATGTGCACAGTCTTTTATATTTACAATTTTTGAATCACCAGATCCTACTGAGCATGTGCAAGAATTCACAGACTATACGTATATGCATTTGTGATTGGCTGATTGCTATCACATGGTAAAAGGGGAGTGGAAATATACATAACTTTGAAATTTATTATAAAAAAATCTACTACTTATTTGAAGTTCAGACTAAGTGCTATTGCATTGTCTTGTTATCTTGCATTTGTTGATTATGCAAATCTAATGTGTTGACTGGTCCTTTAAATAAACTACAATTATCTAAACTAAAATATAATTAAATACACTAAACTAAATTACAAAAACAAACAAACACTAAATTACAAAAAATAAAAAAAGATTACAAGAATTTTAAGATAATTACACCTAATCTAAGCCCAATAATAAAATAACAAAGCCCCCCAAAATAAAAAAATGTCCCTACCCTAAACTAAATTACAAAATCAGCTCTATTACCAGCCCTTAAAAGGGCCTTTTGTGGGGCATTGCCCCAAAGTAATCAGCTCTTTTACCTGTGAAAAAAAAGAACAACCCCCCATTACAACCCACTACCCACACACCCCTACTCTAAAACCCACCCTATCCCCCTTAAAAAAAACTAAGTCTAACCCCCAAGTGCTCCTTACCTGTCCTGAAGACCGGCGGAGAAGGTCCTGTTCCAGGCGGAGAAGTCTTCTTCCAGGTGGCGACATCTTCTTCTTCCAGGAACCAGCCGGCGCGGAGCGGAGAAGTTGAAGACCAATGACCGTGGAGCTGAAGACCGTCCTCTCTGGAACTGAAGACCGGCGATGCAGGAACTGAAGATTGGTGACGCTGGAACTGAAGACCGGAGCCATGGAGCGTGGAGGATCCTCTTCATACGATCGCCGCCGTACACTGAATCGGAATTCAAGGTACACAATTAAAAATGGCCTCCCTTGAATTCCTATTGGCTGATTTGAGCCTTCAAATTCAAATCAGCCAATCGGATGAAAGCTATTTTAATTCTATTGGCTGATTTGATTAGCCAATAGAATAAGAGCTACTGTAATTCTATTGGCTATTCTAATCAGCCAATAGAATGTAGGTGGCGGCGGTATAGGGGTTATAGCGTCGGTTTAGGGGTTAAACACTTTATTAGGGATTGCGGCGGGGGATTGCGGTTGACAGGTAGATAGACATTGCACATGCGTTAGGTGTTAGGTTTTATTTTGCAGGCAGTTTAGGGAGCTACGGGGCTCCAATACTCAGCGTAAGGCTTACTACGCCTGCAATTTGTGGCGAGGTGAAAATGGAGTAAGATTTCTCCATTTTCGCCACGTAAGTCCTTACGCTGTATATTGGATACCAAACTGCGTGGGTTTGGTATACCTGTCTATGAGCCCAAAAACTACGTCCGAAGGCAGAAATATACGAACGTAACTTCTATGTTATGCCGTATATGTGATACCAAACCAGAGCAAAATTTGGCGTCGCCGGCTTTTGCGGGCGACGCTGCATATCGGATGGGGCCCCAGGTGTATAAGTGCAGTATACTCACAAGTATAAACTTCTGGTGTCAGCGATGTTGAGAAAAGAAAAACGGTGGTCCTTAAGTCTTAGGGACAATGTTTAATATAAAAGCAGCTCAACGCTTTTCAACGCTAAAATACGTCTTTCTCAAGAGCGAATAAAAGACTTAAAATCAGCTGACATCTTGCTGACACCAACAGCTGAAATACACATTCAGTATGTTCAAACTTCCGGTCTAACGGACTCACAGATTAAACATATTTTCCCATATGAAAAACAAAAAAAACTGTTTTATTTCCAACAAATGAATAGTATTTTTCTTAAAAATCTTTAAATTATTATTAATTTAGAGGGAAATAGTATTTCCGATATTACAGCATTCTTATTGAGTGAAAATAAACCCATTAACCTATCACGAAACACCCCCAAAATTCAAAAAGGTAATTCCCATTCAAGTCGTCCTTAGATGTAAAGTCTTCAATCAGGTCCGAACCATCATTGATGCGGTCACATGGTGTCCGTGCAGCCAATCATGGCATAGCTTATCAAATCCGGTCACATGATATAGGACATCCAATGGAATTTCCAAAGAACGGCATTGCAAATACATCTAGTTTAGATTACTTTCTATAAACAAGAATGCTAGAAATATCCTATATTCTATATATTGAAATTCTCTGTAAACAAAAAATTATTACTGAAGATGTATAGCAGTAATCATGAGTTTAACCCTTTTATAGTTACTCTAACCAATTGACATTGAAACAGACAAAAAATGTAAACTAAACTAAAATACAATAAAATAAAGTGCAATTATTATTATTTCATGAGAGATTAATAAACTAATCTCATTCTATTTTCATTATGTAGTTAATATCCCATTAAATTTAGTGGAATGTGATATATTATGTTCATACTCAATAAACAACATTCAAATAAAAGAAAAACAGTTAATTTATTGTGTATTAATGTGACTATATATATCTATATATCCTATATTATAAAAGGCCAAGTGTGTCTGAAGCCGTCATGCGCAGTAGAGACTGCGCGCGGACAAACACACCTGGCCTTAGATTAACCTCCTCGCACGCGCACCTCCGTACAGCAGCGCACCCACACACTTGGCCTCGCACGCGCACCCGACCTCGCAATTGAAACAGCAGGATCAGTTACAAGTGCAGCGCACAGCTGAGACACCTCGCATGCGCACCTCTGGCCTCGCACGCGCACCCGACCTCGCACGCGCACCTCTGCAATTGAAACAGCAGCGTGAGGATCAGTTACAAGCGCAGCGCACAGCTGAGACACCTCGCACGCGCACCTCCGCAATTGAAACAGCAGCGACACCTGACTCCAGACCCTGCGTGAGGATCAGTTACAAGAGGGGAGAAAGAGAGAGAGAGGGGAGAGAGAGAGAGGGGGTACGAGAGAGAGAGAGGGGGGGGAGAGGGGAGATGGAGAGAGAGAGAGAAAGAGAGAGGGGAGATAGAGAGAGAGAGCGCAAATGAGAGGGGGGAAAGAGAGAAGGGGGAAAGAGAGAGCGCAAAAGATAGAGAGAAGGGAGAGAGAGGGGGAGAAAGAGAGGGAGAGAGAGAGGGGGGGGAGAGAGACAGAGGGGGGAGATAGAGAAAGGCGAGAGAGAGAGAGAGAGAGAGAAGGGGGAGAGAGAGAGGAGAGAGAGAGGGGAGAGAGAGGAGGGAGAGAGAGGAGGGAGAGAGGAGAGAGAGAGGGGAGAGGGAGTGGAGAGAGAGGAGGGGGAGAGAGAGAGAGAGAGAGAGAGAGAGAGAGAGAGAGAGAGAGAGAGAGGAGAGAGAGAGGAGAGAGGAGAGAGGGGAGAAAGAGAGAGGGGAGAGAGAGGGGAGAGAGAGAGGGGAGAGAGAGAGGGAAGAGAGAGAGAGAGAAAGAGAGAGAGGAGATAGAGAGAGAGAGGGGAGAGAGAGAGAGTGGAGAGAGAGAGACAGAGGGGGGAGAGAGAGAGGGGAGAGAGAGGGGAGAGAGAGAGACAGAGGGGGGAGTGAAAATAAACCCATTAACCTATCACGAAACACCCCCAAAATTCAAAAAGGTAATTCCCATTCAAGTCGTCCTTAGATGTAAAGTCTTCAATCAGGTCCGAACCATCATTGATGCGGTCACATGGTGTCCATGCAGCCAATCATGGCATAGCTTATCAAATCCGGTCACATGATATAGGACATCCAATGGAATTTCCAAAGAACGGCATTGCAAATACATCTAGTTTAGATTACTTTCTATAAACAAGAATGCTAGAAATATCCTATATTCTATATATTGAAATTCTCTGTAAACAAAAAATTATTACTGAAGATGTATAGCAGTAATCATGAGTTTAACCCTTTTATAGTTACTCTAACCAATTGACATTGAAACAGACAAAAAATGTAAACTAAACTAAAATACAATAAAATAAAGTGCAATTATTATTATTTCATGAGAGATTAATAAACTAATCTCATTCTATTTTCATTATGTAGTTAATATCCCATTAAATTTAGTGGAATGTGATATATTATGTTCATACTCAATAAACAACATTCAAATAAAAGAAAAACAGTTCATTTATTGTGTATTAATGTGACTATATATATACAGGGAGTGCAGAATTATTAGGCAAGTTGTATTTTTGAGGATTAATTTTATTATTGAACAACAACCATGTTCTCAAAGAACCCAAAACACTCATTAATATCAAAGCTGAATAGTTTTGGAAGTAGTTTTTAGTTTGTTTTTAGTTATAGCTATTTTAGG